>NC_071286.1:37767901-37955824 GCF_943735745.2 Anopheles bellator
TCCACGAGAACCTTTCCTGCGGCCTGGAAGAAGGCGCAGTTGATTCCGATCTTGAAGAAGAACGACAAAGCGTGTGTGGCCAACTACCGCGGAATTTCTATTCTGTGCAACTGTAGTAAAATCTTTGAGTCGGTCATTCGCCCGTCCCTCCTATCTGCAGTTAGCTCGTGGTTGAGCCCGCAACAGCATGGCTTCGTTCCTAAGAGATCCACTGTTACCAACCTGATGGAATTTGTTTCACTTACGGTTGCGGAATTGGATCGAGGGGGCCAAATGGATGCGATTCATACTGACTTCAGAGCTGCGTTTGATCGCGTGCCTCATGCTCTCCTCATTGCCAAACTTGGGAAGCTCGGTATCTCTCCTGCGGTGCTCGATTGGTTCGAGTCGTTCCTTTCTAAGCGTTCCTGTCGTGTTCGCATTGGGTCCGTCCTATCCAAGGACTTTGGCTGCCCCTCGGGTGTCCCCCAAGGTAGTGTCCTCTCTCCTCTTCTGTTTATTCTTTTCATTAACGATCTTACTAGTATCCTCCATTCCACGGGCCATCTGCTCTACGCCGATGACTTGAAAATCTTCTGTCCTATCAATAGCCTTTCTGACTGTCTCTCTCTCCAGATAGCGCTAGACGCCGTCTGCCTCTGGTGCTCCTCCAATCATCTTCTTCTTTCTCCTGAGAAATGTTCTGTCATTTCCTTTTCCAGGTCCTCCTCCTCTATCTCTCATAACTATTCCATTCTGTCTACACCTCTCACCCGTGTCTCCTGTGTAAAAGACCTTGGGGTAACCCTTGACTCAAAGCTAACTTTCTCCGCGCACATTGAGACAGTGTGCGGCAAAGCATTTAGGCTACTCGGGCTTATTAGGTCTCTGTCCCGTGAGTTCCACAGCATCGACTGTCTTATGTCCTTGTATTGTTGCTTGGTTCGCTCGGGACTAGAATATGCTAGCATTGTCTGGAACCCTTCCAGCATAATGCTATCCAATTCGCTCGAGCAGGTCCAGAGGAGTTTCACCCGCATGGTGTTCTGCCGGCAATTGGGGTATAGGTTCTCGGATCTGCCTGCTTACCAGACCCGCTGTCGTCAATTGGGCCTACTATCCCTGGCGGATAGGCGTTGTGTGGCTCAAAATTTGTTCATTGGCGGGCTGCTCCTTTGCGCTATCGACGATCCTGCCCTCCTCGCCCGTCTTCCCTTTTATACACCTTTGCGCTCCTTGCGTCGCCGTGATTGTTTCTCCATCCCCTACCGCCGTACCCTTTTCGGCTCCTCTGACCCCTTCCTCTGTTGTCTTCGTTCGTTTAATCTTAACTACAGTCTCTTTGACTTTCACCGTCCTCTAATGTCTTTCAGGCTTGCACTAGTCCATTCACTCTTCGCCGACTAAGTGTTTTGCTGTCACTTAGGTATCTTGCTCGTCTTTGTATTCCGTTTTGCTCTCCTTTCCCTCTGCTTTTTCCTCTTCTCTTTCTGCTCCTTTCCATAGATATGTAAGCTCTTACCTGTATAGCTTTAAGCAACCAGGGAATAAATATTATTATTATTATTATTATTATTATTATCTGCCATCCTGGTGCATTTTTGTAAACATTGCACACACAGATAGCAGTTCAGATGGGCGTACGATTCTTGCTTTTACGTTTCTGAAATTTTAAGATGATTTCCGCGTATTACGTTTTCGATAGCGACGGTGATAGCAAAGAAACTAAAAATATAACGATACATCACAAAATATTGCGATGTAAATCCGACCCACTGAATTTTTTATCAGTAGGGTAAGTGTGCCCAAAATCGAAAATGATCAATCGATTTTTCTTTCATGGAATAATGTTGTTGCGGGTTCAAGAAAAATTTTCGCATCTCAAGGGAAATATTTTTTACCCTACTTTCCGAAATAGAAACAAACTTACCCGTATCTCTTCGCCCTATTTGCAACTGCTGTAGCAACATGATTAAAAAAAATTACCCGTATCTTTCCGGCCTATTCGGGACTGCGGTAACCACAGGAATACAAAACACTTACGTACTTATGCCCTTCTTTCTTCTGAACTAATTAGTTTCTTTACGGGGTAATTATCTACCACATGAATGAAAAAAACCCACCAGTATCCTTTCGGCCTACCTAGCTATCCCTGCGGAGCATAAACAATACAAACTAATTGATAAAATCAAAGACATCCTAACAGAGCTGCTCTTTCCGCAGCAAAAAGTTGACGGAAGCCGGATTGTCGAATACGACAATTCATTCGAGTTTGATAATGCCGTGACAAGTCGATCGTTCGACAAAACAATTCATCCAGTTGAAAGCTCCCGTTCATCCTTTCCGTACGGAAAGTCGATCGACTGCCGCGATAGCAAAATGAACTCGGATGAATATTCGAGTACTCGATTCGAGTTTCATAATAGGGGGGCTATTCTCATAATCGTGATCACATAATTTTGCACACATTCGACAGCAATGGGAAAATTCATACAAGTTCTTTTCTAAGCACTAATAATGGTTGTAGAAATTGTCTAGTAGTTTGGCCAATTAATTTCCAAATTATTATCAAATTAATCATGGAAAATGTAGATCAAATGCTGCAGAGTTTCAAAGTTGGTTGAAACACCCAGAGATCCTCAGTTTTTTCTGATTTATCTACGTGGTTTCTCGTGCAATCAGCGTAATCGTTTGGTATACATTTTGCGAAGAAAGTTTTCACGACTGTTTGCCACGCACCCAACCGTGCATTTAAACCATAAACTCATTTTTGAAGCCTTGAAGCCGCCCACACATTGCGTGGTTCGTCGGAACTTTGTCATCGAGCCCCGAGCGACAATACATAAGCTTGTTGTCATTATTACTGCTGGGCGCGTGCAGCAGCAAATTCGGTTATTATGATTGTGGGAGGCAGGCAAACAAGTTCGCGCGGTTCGCTCTGTTTAACCAGCAGAGGACCCCGGCTTGTAAAAGAAGCATAAACGATTAATCAACCATACATTCGCAAAACGATAAAACTTTGTCATCGCGCTGCTATGTCATCCACCCGTAACGCACCGCGCCCCACGGCCGATGATGCCAATCCGCCGGTGGTTTAGTTTGAAGGTTTAGGTTATTATGAAAGAAGGATGGAACCTTGGCTTTTCGCATCAGCTTTAGTGATGTTCAAGGTTGACTACGGTCAACTTTGTCAACGGTCAACTACGGACTTTGCTTCTCAATAGTTATTGTTTTCGCTTATCGCACACGGGGCCAAACCTTTTCTGCTCAAATTGGTTGAGAATTTATTAAAAAAGGGAAGCGCACCAAGGCATGGTTATCGATCAAATGTTAGCTCGAACTCTAATTTTGTCTCGCTGGTCCTGTGTATAAGTAAAAACGATTTGCCATGGTGATTTTTTGGGGAATCTAGCTTGGCCTAGCCTTTTGACCCATGCTATGGCCAATGGCCAATCTTACCTCTTTCGACGTTCTCTATTTCGTCAATAGGTTCGGTTAATGAGAGTCTCGAGCTTAAACATCACTACAGCAGTTCGTTATAAAATTAGCGAAACATTTATGGGTTGAAGTTTCCTAGTAAAAATTATACCGTTTGACGCGATTGATGCAGATGGCACGTTTAGCATGGGATTGACGTTGTTTTTAGTACGCACATAAAAATATCGTGATAAACATATTTTGCGGTAATCCGGCTAAGGGTACCCTTTGAACATGGACATATTTCGAACTGCAGTTATAGCATCCTTCTACAACAATTGCAAAGCGTAGATAATTTATATCAACAACCATTCGTAGTCGAAGGAAACGAGTAAAGCTGTGGGTAAACGGAGTTTGTTTTAAGTCCGCCAACAAATGTCCAGATAATAGAAACGCGATAGATATCTGATAAAGGCCCTTACCGGCAAGCATTGCTCAACACGCTGTTCAGAGAATGCCAATAGGCGAACGGGCACTGATAAACCGACTGCTGGACGACGAACACCGTGGCATCGATTGCCTATCGCACGGCAGTCACGAAATGTTATGCCACGGGTGCCCTACAATTGCGCGCGGGCTCTGTCTGTCCGCCTTCCATTATTGATACAATCATTGATTGCTATAAGGGACCGTCGTTAGTAGCTAGACTATGTAATTAGCCGTTTATCGAGCGTGACGCTGATTCGGCAATTGCGAAGTCTTACGCGACATTATCAAAAAAGTTTACAAGGATTTACCTAGCTGTTAATAAATACGTTACTTTATGGGATGCAACGTTTCCAAGTTCCGTACCAATTTGCAATCTGTAGAAGTTTATTAGTATTACTATTAGTACCTACTAACAGATAAGTTATTAAAATCCTAACGATCTTAGGAATTGGCACCGAGCGAGTATAATATTTATATTTATTTTTACCTACCGTGTATTTAGGAAACGGTGTCGTCATCCACCTGCCTAGTTTGTTCGAGGAACTGGCCAAGAATGAAGCGAAAGGGCTAAAAAGCTGGGAGAAACGACTGATCATCTCCAACCGTGCTCACCTGGTGCTGGACATGCACCAGCAGGTGGATGGTCTGCAGGAAGCAGAAAAGGGTGGAAAGTCACTCGGCACAACGAAAAAGGGCATCGGCCCGTGCTACTCCAACAAAGCAACTCGCAACGGGATCCGTGTGTCAGATCTGCTCGGCGACTTTAAAGTGTTCAGCGAAAAGTACGTATTCGACAGATCAGCCAATGGAATATCGTCATAATACCAACCGTGGTTTCCTTTTTTCTCCGTTTTTGCTCTGCTGTGTCTCCACGAACCGACGGTGTACAGAGTTGAGGCTCTAGCGGTAATGTATAAACGCTTGTATCCCGATTTTTCAATCGATCTGAACATGGAGCTTGCACGGTAAGTAGCGGGTCACTCGAACGTCCCTTCCGTCCACCTGCACGCTCCTGTGCCCAGCACTATTCCGCGTGCACGATGGCTACACAGCGGTGGATGGACGTTGAAGAAGGCTCATCAGTTGGTGGACTTGTGTTTGGACCTTTGCCCTTTACCACGTTACTAGATATCGGGAATTCGCGGAACGGTTGAGACCGTTAGTGCACGACTCGGTGTCGTATGTGCACGCGTCACTCAAGGAAGGCAAAACCGTCCTGGTGGAGGGAGCAAATGCCGCCATGCTGGACATTGACTTTGGTAGGTAACATAAGATCCTGGATAACCAATGTAATGTTGCTTCCGGGGTGGATGATTGTGTGTTGTAAAACATGTTACATTCGTCCTGGTTTTATAAAAACTTAGGCACTTATCCATATGTAACGAGCAGCAACTGTAGTGTCGGTGGAGTACTGACCGGTCTCGGTCTGCCACCGCAATCGATCGGTGAGGTAGTCGGTGTCGTGAAAGCTTACACAACGCGTGTAGGTGATGGCCCGTTCCCGACGGAGCTCAAGGATGTGAGTAGAAGACTAACTAACTGTTTCCTTGAATGTACGTTGTCGATTCGTTCGTTAAATGCCTGGTTTTTGTTTGATTTACAGGAAATAGGATCTTTGCTCCAGAAACGCGGAGGGGAAATCGGTGTGACAACGCAGCGAATCCGGCGGTGTGGTTGGCTCGATCTTGCCCTGCTCCGATACACCTCCATGGTCAACGGTTATACTGTGGTCTGTTTGACTAAGCTAGATATTTTGGATACACTAGCAAAGATCAAGGTCGCCGTTAGGTAATTTGGGCGGCTTAGTAACCCAAACGGGAAACATCATGAACAGATTGCTCACTGGGACTATGTTTATTTTTCGCTTTCAGCTACAAATTGAACGGTAAGGAGATCGACTACTTCCCTGGTTCGATCACCGATCTAGAGCAGGTGGAGGTGAACTACAAGACCATGGACGGTTGGTTGAAGTCGACCGAAAATGTGCGCGATTTTGCCGAGCTGCCGTCGCGGGCTCAGGAGTACATTAAATTTATCGAGGACAACATAGGCGTGCCAGTGAAGTGGATCGGTGTCGGCAAGGACCGGGAGTCGATTATCTGCGTAAAATAATAGACGAAGCAAAATGAAAAGCCAGTCGCCGTTTGAGCAGCACCCAGTGATGATGAACTTCAGTGGTTTTTCGTTTCGTCTGTTTTGAAAAAAATCCCTGTCATCGACGAAAAACAATATGGCTACTTGAGACGTGAAAACTAGCGTTTAATTAATTTGTAATGTCAAATCGTTTACGCTTACTGTGAGACATAAAAGTTTTGACAGAAGCGCAAACAGTTTGGCATTTATCTGAAACTAGCAGGTCCCGGCGAGCTTCGCCACGCCTCATTTCATTCTCATTTCTCGACTATCCGGCGTTTCAGAGGATCGGACTTCTAGATGACGTCCGATCGGCTTCCCTTTCCGCCTCCCGTTATTCCTCCGTTTCGGACGATCGGCTTCCCGTTTCATTTCTTCCTTTCTTCCTTTTCAGACAATCGGGATTCCGGGTGACGTAAACGATCGGCTTCCCTTCCCGCTTCCCGATGGATACATTTTAAAACTTGCACCAGCTGAATTTGGCTCAAATTGCTTGAAAACTATCCGAGTTTAACTGAAACGAACTTAGATTTTCCCCCTATTATGAAACTCGAATCGAGAACTCGAACGATCGAGTGAACACAGTAACAGAGAAAGCAGAATACAGCAAGAGAGAAGGCAAAAAGAGAAAGCTATAGCAAAATGGACCCGGATGAACGTTCGAGTACTCGATTCGAGTTTCATAATAGGGGGGTATGAAACTCAAAAAGTTCACTCGATCGTTCATTTGAGTTCATTTTGCTATAGCTTTCTCTTTCTGCCTTCTCGCTTGCTGTATTCTGCTTTCTCTGCTGTGTTCACTCGATCGATCGAGTTTCGAGTTCGAGTTCTGTAATAGGGGGGATATACTAGCAGACCCGGCGAACGTTGTTCCGCCCCAAAGGCAATGGCCCCCGGTGATAGAGCAGTTGGTAACGCTCGTCGCATTTGTCGCAATGAACGTTTATTGGTCCAATACGAACGCTTTTATGTTTGTCGTACTTAGCTTTGCAATCATATCGAAACGCCGCTAGATACAAATCAGCTTCTTCTTCGGGTACAACCGCTGAGCGGACATTTAAATCAGCATCTTGTCGAAAATTATCTACTTGTTTATTTCTATTTTACGATCGTCGATTTCGCGCCGCCAACAGAGCCGTTTCACGGGCAATTGTATGTTCTTCTTCAGTCATTTTATTCGCAATGTTTCACATCCTTCTTGCACTACTGCTTTGTTGGGAAAGATTCGACCGTCTTGGTCGCCTTAAGACCGTGTGTTCGCGGATTGTGTTACGGATACATTATTATTGTGTTCGCGGATTGTTTCAATAGATTTTGACAGTTATATAAATAACAGTAACAATCAAAAGCTCCAACGTTTCTCGAGAATGAGATAGAGAGAGAAACTAACAAATCGGCAAACTAATCGTAAGAACGCACGAAAGAGAGAGACTCGCTGAAAATTCGCTCAACCTTTGATCGTAGTGACGTTCTCTCCCACCTATTATGAAAATCGAATCGAGAAGTCGATCGTTCGAGTGAACACAGTAAGAGAGAAAGCAGAATACAACGAGAGAGAAGGCAGAAAGAGAAAGCTACAGCAAAATGAACTCGGATGAATGTTGGAGTACTCGATTCGAGTTTCATAATAGGGGGGCCTTTCTCGAGAAAGGAAAAACCATAGCCACCACCCCCTTTCATGCGTTCGTGTGAAAGGGATGAATAAAAAAATACAATTATTGCTTCCTTTTGACGCGGTTTTACATAGCTTACTAATACTGTCAGGTGTCTATCAGCAGCCAATGTCTACATTATACATTATTCGCAGTACAGCATTACATTAAAATGCAATGCATTAAAATGCATTACATTAAAATTACAGCATTACATTAAGTAAAATACATTATTCGCAGTACAGCGACTGCGAATCAGTTTAATTCGTTTCGTGTTGTTTTGTTGGTCGCTTATTCCCCCTTATTATGAAACTCGAATCGAGAACTCGAACGATCGAGTGAACACAGTAACAGAGAAAGCAGAATACAGCAAGAGAGAAGGCAAAAAGAGAAAGCTATAGCAAAATGAACTCGGATGAACGTTCGAGTACTCGATTCGAGTTTCATAATAGGGGGCATTGTTCAGTCTGGAGGATATTTCCAAACCCGTAGTAACGTAAGAACGCACCGAAGACCGAGCGCAGAAAACTGTAAACAGCAACCGGCGCATTAAAACGAACGAACGAGACCGGCAATCGCGGAAGCGTTCGCGACGCTGACGCAGCAGCGACCAAATGTTCCGATTTCCATAAGACGCACGCACTTCAAACCTGTATATAAACCGCACGATTAATTACAATAAATCAGAATCAATTTGCGACTAGAACCGAACGGACTTGGTGTTTCACTTTTTCCGCTCCTAGACTAGAAACAGTTGGTCCTCAACCTGGGTTTTCTGCCCACCGAAAGAAAGGTCGAAAGATCCACTCTACCCTCCTTGGAATAGGCTTCCGAAAGCGAGAAGCCAACTAGCCAGAAGGGACTGTTTGCGAGAGGTGTCTGAAGCAACAATCGACGAATAACCGGACTGAACTCGTTCTAACTTAGGACAGTTCGCGCAGGAAATGAAACCCTTCGCGTACATTGGAACAAATCTCCCAGTGTTAACACCACGGCTTGTGTGGGTTTTGTCGGTATTCGAAACAACGGACCTGGTAGACTTTGTCAAAATGCTTGATGACTTGGAAATGAATGAGGACAATTGGCGCAGCAACTGCCAGGGAACGATTGATGATCCAAGAATCATAGAATGCTACGCAAAATCTTTCACGGTTATGGTTAGTAATCGCAAGGTTGTCTTATCATTCTAACATTATTTTATCATTCCAACATTTACCCTTTTGTAGACCGGCAACTAAACGTGGAACGGATTCATTGAATGGAGGAAAAGTCCGTTTTACCGTCCCCAACCATGGCCGATGGACCCTCCAACGGCCTGCAAATCTGCTGCAATTTGCCGTCTTTTGGACGGTCCGAGTCCGATGGAGTGTCCTATGAACATAGTTGCTCCTTGGGTGGTAAACTAAAAGGAAGTAAAACATACTGATCTAGTGTTTTCGGCGTATTTAATTAACAACACATCATAGGATTGGAAAACTCATACAAATGTTGTACAATATGATTTATTTACCTTGTTTTTGTTACTTCCTAAAAAGTTAAAGCTTGCGGAGCACAAATCCTCGACTCTGTCGTCACTAGAATATCCTATTTACAAAGCTTCCGTAGAAACCTAAAACTTGATTTGCATGCCCAATTCGTAGGGGGTAAGAACATTTATCGGCCGCCGGAATAACTACGATCTACGTTGGAGGGACTTTTGCTGTGCCGCTCATTCGGACACTCCACACTGGACGGTGACGAAGGATGGCTTCGGTGTTGGACGATAACGGTACCACTGGAGATTTTCCGGGAAGAGTACGGCCCATAGAGCGGTATCGGTCCAGCTGGTACCGTGTTTCCATTGGCCAAGGAAGCTTCCCGCTTTTCCCGGCGATCGCGGGCCCGTCGATTTTGGAACCAAATTTTTACGCGTGTATTCGTCAGCTCGAGACTGTACGCCAGCTGATTGGCCTCTTCCGAGCTGAGGTACGTGGACACTTTGTAGGCCTCCTCGAGGGCACTCAACTGGGCGGGTGTGAAGGGAACGCGCGGCAACCGTCCCGGTGTACGCTTTACTGGGCCAGTTTTTTGTGGGCCTATTCAACGAAAGCAACCATCGTAAGGATCAATAGAGTTCGCTGGACGAGCGACGAACTTGATGTTGGAATTACTTACGAGGTAGTTTCGGCGGATGGTATCGGGTGTAGTACAGCCAATCGAATGACGGTACTCCCCGACCACATCCGGGCACTGCCGGAATAAACTCCGTTACCGCAGGTTCCTTTCGTGGGAGCCCAGCGTCGCTCTCTTGGTCCATCTCTTCGTCAGCTTCGATACCGTCATCGCGTAGCCTAGATTCACTGTCAGTCACTTCGCTGTCCGGATCACTGGCGGCGCTGTCGGCGCAGCACCCGTGGCACTGGTCGATCTTTCGTCGATTTTCGTACCGCTCACCTGCGCGCGTGAGAATGTGTTCGATACTGAAATCACTTTGCCGCAAAGGGGCCACACTTTTGCAACTGGACGCGGAGGCCATCTCGACCGGCTTCTTTCCGTTCTTACACTACACTGAGCAACACCAGCTACCGATCGCATCCTTTTTATCATCTGTTAGGCCAGGATCACTGCCTCTTATATTCTCTATTCTCGACCGCCTTTCGCATGGTGCCTGCGGCCAAAGGGCCGAACGCTGGGTTGGGGTTGGCCCGGCATTATTCTATTCTCCGCCGTGATTGAATCCCTGTCCAAATGTTTACTCCTGCCGTACACGGGACAGGATCTATTTCAAAGGACTCGTTAACTCCTCCCACTTTCCCAATCATGGCGCTGGCCAGGAGTCTGTTTCCCTCTTGTCGTAATCGTTCGATCTCCTTTCGAGCGTTTTTCGTCCTTCTGCGGTTGGTTCAAGAAAACGAGGGAAAACCGGTAGAGCAATGGTGGAGTATCACCGGTAGCCAAACATCCTGCTACTCATCGAACAAGGGGAGGAAAAAAGCATAGAACAAAACGTGCCGGTTACAGCCCTCGGTGATTGATAATTAAATGACAATTTCGTAAACCAGAACTGCAAAAAGTGGAAGTACTTCACAAGATTAAAAAAAACGCCGGCAACCGGCCCCGATGAGGAAACTTGAAATGGATTAGCACCGGGTAAAAGATTGCAGCCGGCGATAAAATAGCTTTCGCCCCAGCGAAGATGCTCCTTCAGATGTGGCTCTTTGATAAAATTGGGCAATTGCCGGTTTGCTTCCTGGGCTTAGGAAATAATTTATAATAACCATGTCGCACGAGAAGCTCAATAAAAGTATCGTATTATTAGATAATTTGCGGTGACAAATTGGGATATGGCAGGATAAGTTGGTTGGTTCCGTCTAGCGGTTTACAGTGAGCCACCTTTTCACGGACGATAAACATTAACCGACAGCACCAGGGTGCGTAAGTTCTTAATAAAAATATTAATGGCTTATTTTGAAAGAAAACGCAAACAAAAATGGAACTATGAAAATGACTTATATTCTCTATTCTGTGTGAAAATATTTAATAGACTAAAAGGTAAATGTATGTTTCATATTATACCATTTGCTGCACAAGGTCCATTTGCTGAAGGTTTCCATTTTAGTAATTTATTTCCATCAACAATCGAAAACAATGTTCAAAAAACTTCGGGGTACCTTTTGTGACTTTTTTGAGGTTCCAAAATACAAGACTGCCTACATTTATTCGATCCTTAAACTCCTTGCCTTTTATTAGCTACACCCAACACTGAGCAGTGTTGTACAAAACAGGGCGATCAACACTATCGAGCGGCAAAGAGCGAAGATACTTTATCTATGGCTCAATACTAATAAATTGATAGTTTGTTCCGGCATGTTTTGTCCACGGGCAAATTTTCAAAATTTTGACAACATTTAAACGAATGCCCACCGTAACAATGACAGGTAAAAGTGCAATTGTCTATGCCATATGCCGGACAAATTGGTAAAAAATCACAACTTCGTATGCACTGAAACCTTTTAGGTAATGAGGAATGCGCAATATGATCTCATATAGAGGAATGATCTCCGAATTTTAACACTCGATATATTCGTCGAACGTAGATAAACATTGCAGAATTAACAGATGTAACAATAAATTAGCACAAATGGTACTACCTCGTTTTGTTAAATGAAGTATGTGCCGCTCCGTCGATTGGAAGTTTGGTTTCGAAATGGGATGTTCTCGAGTTAATTGTCGCCATGGAAGACGTTGTGTACCCATTTCTACATCTGGCCACATGGGTTCCATTTCTCTGATGTACCGCGAAGCTTCAACACACGCAGTGGGATACTAATTTTAATCCATATTACATAAGCGGACCGCAAAATGGTACTCGGTGCCCTGTCGATAACGGCACTGTCCAAGGATGGGAAAAGGACATTCTTTCGCCCGTAAGAAAATAGACCATACGAGAACGTGATCGTGGGGGTTATCTTTCCAGCTCTCGGCTCCCTGCGGCGAGACCTAATGCCCGGGGTTGCGGTTTTTGTGAAAGATTATCCCCAGCCTCTGGACCGTGGTATCCTTGTCTAGCCGTACAGAGTACCGTACATCCGATTGAACCTTCCATGTCTATCTGACGCTCGTAAAGCCGGAGCCAGCGCTACCGAGGAAAGGTCTCCCGGCTTATGGGAATGAAAGGAAATTTGAATAATTCCCCCTGTTCGCCGAGGCGCACACTTGAAAAGGCTAATAAATAAAGTGCACTCAAAATTTGGGCTGCAGTCCCGGTTTCGGTTTCCTCAGCGCGAACCCAGCGCACACGTAGCGGGATAATCCGCTACCAGGCACCTCAACACAAAACCGCACCACTCGTGGCCGTTGTTGGTGGAGCTTAGTATGGTTTGTTTTGCAAGCGATCCTTGTAATCATTCGAAACATTGCCACCCATGTTCGGTAGTCCGGCCAGGCCAGGGACATTCAAGGCTCGCCGATAAGACGTGCGCAGGTGACCCTCGGGACCAATATCTCTGAGCAGGTATCGGAGCAGCTTAATTTTCGTTGGCCTTCGGGGCGCGTAGAAGATCACCGACGCGACGCACTTCATTGGTGCCTACGCGCGTACGATTGTTTACGTTTGTTTTGATTTACTTTTGCTAGCTTTGGTGAATTCTGCTCCACGTCTACGGTAAACAGTTGGGCTCGTTTCTTGCTGGGTAATGGAAAGCCGCGCACGCAGGGCCCACAAAACGTAAGGTATCGAGATTTGCACGGCTGGTCGTCTGAGCCGCTTGATGCAGCGTATCATCGGTTGATTGTCCTCGCAAATGAAGGATGAATGGCAGATTAAATCGTCCTAAGAACGATGGAAACCCATACGATCCCTCCTGGGACGATCTTCTCT
The DNA here is from genome assembly GCF_943735745.2 of Anopheles bellator. NCBI lineage: Eukaryota > Metazoa > Arthropoda > Insecta > Diptera > Culicidae > Anopheles > Anopheles bellator. The sequence goes on from NC_071286.1 coordinate 37,780,931, forward strand.
TCATTCATCCTGCAAAGATTGTGTTTGGTTCGCTGAAGTGGCAAAGCGGATGTGTACGCATCTTAGGCATTAGCGTCGCTTGACGACAGGTTCTGAGCCACTTCCTTGTACCTTTCATCAAGGCCCGTTACTCCTTCGATGGTTTTTTGCAATATGTGCGACTTTACAGAGCTCTTCCGTTTGCCAGAGGGTGAACAGAACTTGTTCTTAATTTTTTTTCGTGCCTGAATCACTTGTTGCGCAGAGCTGGTAACGCTATTATCGCTCAGCAATGTTGAGTATCGAATCGGGAAGCATTTGCCAAATATTTGAAAATAAAAAAGAGTGTTTTGCATCGACTTTATAGAACGACACCTATCAACACATTATTTTTTTTATTACACACCGAAATTGCCTTTAAATTGTGCACTAAAATACATTTTTTTATACGCAACAGCACAATTGTGAGACAAATTGGAATCAAAAATTCAAGAAACACTATCCTTAGCCTTAGATCGGTATTCGTTAGCCAGGTTTCAGTACGGCGAATTTTCGAATAATTGATAGTGTTGTGAAACTATCAAATACATTTGGGTTTGGACGCAAGGGGATGTAGCTCAGTGGTAGAGCGCTCGCTTCGCATGTGAGAAGTCCCGGGTTCAATCCCCGGCATCTCCAGAGACGGACCCGAACGCATATTTTACTTACCAAATCCTTCGAAGGACAATTTGATATTTTGCTAACACTGTTTTCCTTTAACTTTGTTTAAAAAATCCACAGATTGCATGTTCGGATTTATCGGAACTTGCATACTAAAATTGTAATCTATTAGAAACATGTCCGTTCACAATATAATATATACCCATGATAGAAAGTGCCGCCGGTACAGCCGAGCTATCTGGATGGCTCAATCAGCTTCTGAACTTTACCGCAACCCGCAAAGTACCGAGATCGCTATCAACCAACGCTTGGGCAAAACTTTCAAGTGGTCTTTTGGCAATTTGTCTGCTACACTGACCATTGGTGAAAATTCGACCATCGGTTGAACCTCCTCTAGAGGTGTAATTAATACTGTACGGCCACAATCTCATGCAGTTGGTTGACAAACAAGAAAAGGAACAGATCGCCAACTTCGCCACTACACTCGGTCACAGCATAGACAGATGCGGAAGGATTAAGTATCCAGATGCCGCATAAGTTTCGTCCTGTTTCAGGTACGGAACAAAGATACGCGAGTCTGTCTTTGCCAGCTTGCTAGAGGCAGAAAATGGAATAACTCACCCTAGCAGAAGAAGCCATCTTGAAACAGGAATTCCCTGAAAAAGTATCGATTGCGTCCCGTCTCCCGGACGCCGGGGTTGGAAAAATTTAATTAAAACCATGCGAACTCCTGCGAACAGTAAACCTTGGCGGTAGTTAGGTTATTGTTTGAATCATTTATTGCTACCAACACACACCCGTCCGTCACGGGCGTCAGGAACACACTGTCGCGGTCCCACTTGAATTCTTCCCCTAATGCAGATGGAAGTACTATCACATTAAAGTTTGATTAAAACGTCTCATATTACTCACAGGCGGCCATTGGTGCTGTTAATTTAGTTGTAGGGAATTTACCAGCCAACGGTTCAAAACGCACCGCCCTTTTCAATCTTTCGACGGTCGAGGAGGGTCGAATTTTCGGCGGCCATGTTAAGACAAACTGACGGTAAAACGTGTTGTGCCTCCCCTAACGCTGCGTGCAGAGGTAAGTTCTATAATGGATGCACGCACTGTTTGTGATGGTTTGTTTACCATTTGTTGATGTTGATTCAATTTGCCAAACTGCGCCCGAATCGTTTCTCTCCGGTCGTTTTCCGGTTTCGTTACACCCCGATTCTAGGTTATGGCAGCTGCAGAGTGCTTTGATCTTTACCAACTGCGGTTAATTTTATAATAAGTGAGAAGCTGTCGAAGTTTAAAAAGAATGCGAACCTTTCAATAGTAGGTTCTTTGAAAATTTGGGTACCAGAAAAGGACGATGAGAACAGTAAGTAATTGCAGTGTAAAAGAAATCCTTCCTTCATCTTAAAAATGAGAAATCCTATCAATGACACGATTAAGTATATGATGATTTTTGGTTTTTTTTATTTTATTTTCATTAGCCGTAAAGCGATAGCTTGAAGCTTTCTTTACGGAATGTTTTGTTTAATTCAATAGAATTCAAAATTTTATGTTTTTATGAACAAGCTGGAATATAAAATCATATGGGATGATATTGAAAGCCATACTTTCGAACAATAAGCCTTATAGAGAGTTCAATCAATAAAAGGGTAGATAAATAACAATTAAAATAAAAAATCAATTCAATACACACTGGTTGAACGGTCAGATAACATTATATTATATTAGGTTGGCTAAAGGAAAAGTCATTATTTTCTCGGTAGATGGCTTTAGTGATCGATATCTCGTGAAGTATCGAGCGTACAGTTTCAAATTTAGGCTCGTTTTACAGCTGATACTTTACACTAAAAGCAATGTTTCAATTGTTTGTTGTTTGTTCTATTTGTTTGTAAGTTGCAGGGTGTTAGCAATGGAGGTCAACGAAGAGAAAATTAGGTACATTTTACAGTTTTTGTCCGAAAAAGGCAAAAATTCAAGCTAGAGCGCTGAAATTGTGCATGGTGTTTGTGGTCGCGACAATCTAAACGCAAGTAATGTGCAATTTCGGTTTCGTTGACCCGTTTCAGTTATTTTTTATGTTTAAGTTGTATTTTGCACAGGCAGACCCCCCGTCGAAAATGTCGATAAAATCACAAAAATAATAAAAGTTGATCAACATGTTAATAGTCAAAGCATCGGTCTGGAGCGTAAGATTAACCATCAAACAGTTTTAAGCCATTTGCGCAAAGCTGGATTCACAAAGAAGATCGATGATTGGGCGCCACCCTATTTAAACCAAAAAACATAATGGCTCGAATTACTATCTGCGAAGTTTTGGCCAAACAGAATGAAATCGAACCATTTCTTAAACGGATGGGTATTGTAGATGAGGAATGGGATACATACGACAATATTGTGTGAAAATGATCGTGGTCTAAGCGTAGTGATGCAGCTTAACCGTAGCCAAACCAGGAATAACGGTTAGGAAGTTTTTAGTCGCTATTTGGGTGGGACTTGAAAGGAATCGTTTATTCTGAGTTGCTTCCGTGTGGCCAAACACTAAATTCAGGCCTCTAGTGTCAATTACTGCACCGTTCAAAGCTAGCAATTGACCGGAAACGACCAGAATCGGCCAACGGAAGGGGTTTTGTGTTCCACCAGGACAACAAAATGTTACGCAAATCTTTAGTGAATCGCCAGAAAGTCCGGGAGCTTGGTTGGGAAGTTTTAATGCATCCACCGTATAATCCGGACCTTGAACCAAATTATTCATACCTTTTTCGTGCATTACAAAATTTCCTGAGGGATGAAAAATTGAGATCAAAAAAGATTACGAAAATGGATTGCTCGGGAATAACGACTAAACCTTCTACAAAAGAATCATTATGAAGGTAATTTTAAAAATTCAACAAACTTTCTAACAAAACGGTGCATATTTGACGCAAATCGGCCCATTGGAAACGTGATGACAAGATCGAAGATACAAATTATTTTATGGTGATGCTTTTTTGTCAAGTATTTAATAAAAAATCACCATTATTTGACATTAAAATACGCATCTAGTCCGCTCGATCGTTAGTCTGAGACAACAGTTCAGTGTACCATAGCCCGAAAACGGTTATGGACACAATTTAAACGGTATAGTTGCTGCTGAGTTGTGATATGCAGATGCAAGTATACAAAAATGATTAATACAGTAAAAAATAAAAACCAACTCATTTTACTTCGGTCCTTCATTGGCAACGGTAAGTCACAGACGAAGGTCAGGCATGCGAAATGCATTATCTCCTGTCGATGCAGTTCTCCTCTATACCCAGCCAGTAGCGCATTCGTCGAACTATTTCCAGACGGCGTTACGAGCGTAAATGGGTTGTAATGTGATCTACACAAACATGCACTGTTTTCTCACGTTCTGCAATACCTTTTAGCACACCAAACACTACGACAATGGCGCGTGCACCACATGCCTGAAGCGATTAATGCAAAGCATTACCCGGTTCTAGAGTTGCGCCTTTGCACAGTGTGGTACCCGGTATTTTGTTTTATTTATACTTATTCTTTTCTTTAATGGTATAATTTTAACAAACTGCAGATTGAGCCAATCGTATTAATCAACGGTTATTGTAAAAAGTTAGCTAAATGATAATTTAATTTTACTTACAGACTAATCTCAAATGGTTTGGGCAATTCATTGTCTCTTGTATGTTTAAGAGAAAAAAGTTCTGTTTTTCTTACATTTCATTAAACGAGAACGAAGCTGGCATTGTATTGCATCGTGCTGGAATTATAAATACCACTAAAAATGCATCAGGAATGTAAACTGCAATACTGGTAAGCGCCGCAGAGAGCAGAGAGAAACAACCCGGGAGAACCGACTCTCGATCGAGTTGCACGATCGTACGCAAAATCGTTACCGGTTTTTTTGAGGGCGTAGTAGTAACCCGGCACCGTTTGTTTGGGGAGCGTAACGGTGCATCGGATCGTGGGACACAAAAACGACCGACGGCTCTGGAGTTTACCTCAGTCTACGCGCTACCACCGGGAGGTTCAGTGTGAAAACTGGTGTATTGTGTGTGAAGCGTCAACCCGTCGTAAGTCGTAGTGATGGCCTCCTGTAAAATTGAGCTCACGTTCGAGAATGGCTACAAAATGCCGGCCCTTGGTTTCGGCACTTGGCGGGTGATTATCTTTTCTGGTTTCGGTCCCGGAGACAGCCCCACTTCAGGATCCCAACTGACCTGTTCCGGGTCTTTCAATCAACAGGCTCCGGATGATGAAGTGGAGAAAGCGATCGACGAGGCCCTTGCGGCCGGCTATCGGCACATCGACTGTGCGCCGGTCTATCTCAATGAGCCCACAATCGGTCGGGTGCTACGCAAATGGCTCGACAGTGGGCGAGTGACCCGCGAGGAGCTGTTCATCGTAACAAAGCTGCCACCGCACGGTACGCAATTCACGTTGCACTGCACGCTGTGTCAGCAAAGTGTTTTTAATGACTATTTACATACTTATACTCTTCGCGGATTTCTGGTTTTCTTACCGGTCGCTCCGCCAACAATCATCGCCAGGTACGCGGCCATCGACGGTGGAGAAGTTTCTCAAGCGATCGTTGACCGATCTTCAGCTCGATTATGTCGATCTTTACCTGATCCATGTCCCGTTCACGGTGCCAGAAGTGGATGGGCCGTTTCTCACGGACGACAACGGCGAAATCGTGCTAGAAACAACGACCGACCATGTGGCCCTATGGAAGGTAGGTTTGCTGATCTGCGTTTTGATCATCTCACCAGTTTTTGGTAATTTATGCACGCTATAATTTCATCCGGTCCACGAATAGCCCGCACTAATTGGTCGCTTTCTCCACTGCGTTGTTGAAGAGGCCCGAGTTCAGGCTGTAAACATTCTGTGCGAGAAGGGGCAAAAGACTTTGAACTAGAAAGTTCAGCACAAAGTTTTATAAATGATGTTTCCGTCCATTTTAATCAAAGGCTTTCAATTTGGTAAACATTACCAGTTTTCTGCGTTGCCGGGAAGGGAAGTTTCTTGCATTTTCGTTCGATAATAATGTTAACAACATGTTTTAAATTGTGATAGAAATGAAACTTTTAGTTCACCATATACCCGAACCGGGGGCATTCGGTCATTGGCCGATGCTGGTTTTAGCTACCGGAGGGACGATCCCAGGGTGTTAATGTTTCCCCGATCCGGCCGAAACAACCAAAAAAGTGATCAAAACAAATAAATGGCCCACTTACAAGCAAAAACATGAAAAGGTTGCCGAAAAGGGCCACGGAGCCTCTGTTTTGTACGTGCTTCGGGCGAGCGGGACCTATCGAACGCACCGATAAAGCTCATCACAGTTTCATCTTGCGAAACGTCACAATAGAAAACGATCTCAGTCCCCTGGCGTTACATCCTGTCCGCCCCGAGGGCGATTGGAGCCAAATTCTATACTCGTTCGATCCGTTGTTGTGCTACTTCCGGAACAATTTGACTCGCAGAGTAAATGATACGTTTTGCTGTGCTTACACGCTACTGTATTGCTGGCATATCGTTCAGCACGCCCGGCCCCAGCACAAAAGAAAACAAGTCAATCCCTTGCCAGCCGACAAACGGACCGTGCAGATCTTAATTCCCAAACGCAGCCGCTGCCTCTCGAGAAAAGAGGGTGCGCTACCGCAAACAATAAGTGCAACCTTCATCCGCCCAAAACAACCCGACCCATTCTCGTCGGCATCGTGACAGAGTGTAGCCACTTTGTGGTGTCCTTTCTGGGCATCTTGTGTGCCTCTTCCTCTGTTTCGATCTCTATCGCTCGAGTGCGCACCACAAGAAGTTACCGCTATCCGTGTGATGTGCGAACGATGTAACATGATTTCCTTTTCCATTTCAATTATCCATCCCTGGTTCCTGTCGGCGGCTGGCTCTGGTTGTCCAATAATATAGAGTATGGAGGCTGTGGCCGATGCCGGGCTCGCACGCAGCATAGGACTATCGAATTTCAACCGTCGGCAAGTACAGAGAGTGCTCGATAATTGCCGAATTAAGCCGGCTAACTTGCAGGTAAGCTGTGGGCGCTGCGGCTGTTGCGACGACGCTGGTTGCTAACATCGCATGCCCTGCTCCGTGTTTTCCAGATTGAAAACCACATCTATCTGCAGCAGAAGGAACTGGTGAAGTTCTGCAAAGCAAACGACATTACGGTCACCGCGTACTCGCCTCTCGGCTCCAAGGGAATCGAAAAGCTTCTCAAGTAAGACCATCCATCGCCATTCCAGTGCAGTTTAACAGATATTCGAACAATCTAACACCTGTTCCGTTCCATGCTGTGAACTAAAGCCGCGAAGTGCCCGACCTGTTGGACAATCCGGTTGTGAAGCAAGTTGCCGAACGGCACGGAAAAACTGCGGCCCAGGTTGTGCTGCGCCATCTACTGCAGCGCGGACTGGCGCCCATTCCGAAGAGCACTAACGCGGAACGTTTGCGCCAGAATATTGCACTTTTCGACTTTGAACTTCCAGATGACGATATGGTGAAGCTGAACGAACTCGATCAGAACATACGCATCTGCGACTTTGGATTCTTTCGCGGGTAAGCATTGCCATCAAGTTCGGATCGTTGAAGCCCATCTGAGCAAAGCTTTCTTTTACGTAACAGCATCACGAAGCATCCGGAATTCCCTTTCTAAGCCGACGAACAAAGCCGTTGATTTTTTTAAATGTTTTCTATATTTTTTACTAATTTGTTAGTTGCTATAAATTCGCACGTTGATTGCAAAAAAAAATATCCAACGCTAGTAGTTTCCCTAAACGCCGCCCAATGCTTTCTACATGCAACGGTGCCCCTACATGCTCCCAGCTCTTTATTCGCGCTTTTGCGCGAAACTTCGGTAATCTTTCGTTTTAATAGTATTGGCATTAGGATAAATATATTGTTTTGTCAGTATCTGTGTTTTAAATACTATCACATCGAGATTTTCTCTAGCTAGCCTTCGTTGGACACTATTCATCCGTTACGTCCTCTTTGGGAGTAGAAAGAAAAGCAGAAAAATGTGGAAAAGCATAAGTTTAAGCTCCACTTTGGTAACACATTTTTAATGGTGAGACGATGGCAGAAGGTTCGAAGCGGAGCGGACTAGCGGACCGAAAGGTGGCATTGCCTGTGCCGATGCTGTTGCTCCTGATCCTTGGGCTCCGTCCACCGCCATCTGTTCCTGGAATGTGGCGAATCGGAAATGGCTCCTGTCGGGATGATAACAGCGCACACGGTTGGCCATTTTCAGTGACATCCCGAAATCGATGAAATGGAACATTGTCGATTTACAGTTGAATAAATTATGTACAGCAAGTAAAAGTAATCGTACAAATATAAAGCATAAAGTGAATAAAACGGCCAACAAACGGTGCGTGGCGTATGCGATTGAAATGAACTGAACTTGTGAGGTGTTACACAGCCATGAAAGCCGATCGTCAAAGTAACCATTGACGACGGCTGTGATGAGTCGGATGCCAATGAAAGGAAAAGAAAAGATTACATCTGCAGCGAAGCTCCAAGCACAACTCAACATTCTGAGGATTGCTTGTTTAGATCAACGGCGTGCCGCGGGAGACCATATAAGTGGGAGATGTGGTACAGTTCATTGCTAAAGGCGAGTTGATGAATTTGCCATCCTTAGTCCGGATCATGTATGCTGCCGATGGTTTTTTGCTAAAGTGGACAGGGACCAATGGCGAGAATGGTGAGTGAATGTCTGTTACGAGAAGAATTCTCCAGGCTTTTAGGAAGAAACGAGTACATCATCTGTTCCTCGTTTGAAAGATGGCAAACTACTATCCAAATCCTACTACATACTTCGGAGGGACGCTACTACTGGGAATGCAAAATCATGTACGTAAGGGGGAGTGGAGGGCAGTGTAGTGAACACTAAAGCTATCCTAAGCTTTTTACTTACATCCCCGTTGTGTAGGAACTGTCGCCATTCGCGACACAAGCTTTGGATGATTTTTTTTAGTTTATCGTCGTTTAAGATTCGACACCAATCACGTGGTGCGTAATTTTGTACCATTTGAGAATATTTTTGATGAAGAATATATTTTTGATCATTTGAGAAAAAGAAAGGAATAAAGTGGTAAAATTACGTTAATTTTCTTCAGTTGTTAAATTTGTTTGCCATCATACATAGGCTCGAAAGAAACCTCGTGTTAGTAAGCTAAAACTATAAAACGAATCCGGAACTGATTACGGGCAAACGCTTTATTTAGCTTGATAAAAATGTTTATACATTTTTTAATTTACAGCCTTAAGAATTGTACCAGGCATAGAAAATTCTTCTTTCCGCTTTTACAGAAACATCACATGTGCTGTTAGCAGAACGGTCTCTAAAGGTGCTTTTAGCGCAAATTTAAGGGATCTAAATGGTAATTCGAAAAACTAAGTTTTTCGACCTTCGCAGAACCACTACAGAAGAATACAGTGCATTAGAATCGGGTGCTTTGGTTTATACCAAGGGAAGAATGCGAAAGTACACTTTTGAACTATCAAGCGCAACGGAGTCTATAATAATAACTACCAAACACTACCATACATCCTTCTACTTACGTCGTAGCGGGTGAGTAGATATCGTTGTTCGTATCGAGGCTCGATTTTCTGATGCAAAAACAGGCAATTATTGACATTATTGTAGGCGTATGCAATGTTTGCGTTGCACCGATTAGTGCCGACTGAAGCAATTGGTTAAGGATGCAGGAAAATGTGGACGAGGTTCTACGACTGCGTAACTGCACCCGCTAGAGCTTACCTTGTTTGAGGGGTAGTAGGGCTATCACGGATTGCACTTATAGTTACTTCAAACAAAACCACCATTAAACAGAGCAGCAGCGGTCCAAGCAGGGCTCCTTCCAATCCAAATAAGTACATCCCTCCTGCAATCGACAGCCCAGTCAGGTACGGGTGTCCTCCACTGTAAGAAAGCATGACAATGGAACAATAATTTACGAAGCGGTGATCGCACACGTCTATCACTCACCCCTTTATCTCCGAATGAATTATCGGATTAAAGTTGGACGGAACGATGAAGTGGATCATCACAAGTGTGGCACCGAGCCAGAAGCGATCCTGCGACAACCACAAGTCGAGGAACGCGGGCACACTGCACCAGTAAGTTTCTAGAAAGGGTGCAGCGGCCAGAATGGATGCCAGAACCGCGGGCAGATAGACGATATGTGCACCGAAAACGGTGTGAGTCAGCCAAGTAAACAAGCCATGGAAGAGCGCCAGCTTCAGCGTGGCTACCACGACGCTGGAGATTGAATCCTCCAGCGCCTGTATGATACGGGGCCCCCATGAATTGTTGATGGTGACCGCAGTTGGGGCATATCGATCTTGGCTGCTTTGCAGTAAATAAAATAAGGTAGTGAAGAATATAATCTGAAAGACCATTAAGTTTCATTAATTTGAGAGCGCCAGTGTGGAATGTTCAAAATCAATTACCGTGTGAAACAAGAATTTCAAAACCGCGTGACCGCCACCAAGGATCGCCGAGACGAGCGTGCCGACGGCGGACAATAGAAGCGTTAAATTAGTCCTCAGGAGCATCCACAGCGAGTCTGCAACCTCCCAGAGCATGCCAAAGTTGCTCTTGATAAACCCAATGAGACCAGCCTTAGTAACTGAAATGAAACGACGCGTTTAATTGCGCAGGTATTTCTTCTTCTTCAGCGGTGCCTACTTGGATTGATAAAAATCTCATCGATTGTCATTCGAATGGCTTGTGCCGGTACTCTCGGCCCAACCATTCCTTCAGCATTGTTACGATCCATCCAGCTTTGAATAAGACGGTCCCATACGCTGAGTATCTGCATCTTTAGCTTAATCGCCTGCGTTGGATCCGTATCGTTGAAGATACCGTTCACGTACTGTTCGATGTGTGATCGTCCATATTTGTGGGCGTTGTCGATGATGTTGTCCATCGATTGCATATCTAAAATTGAAGCATAACTTGGTTAACTTTTCGGACTACCTTGGCCGCGAATGCCGCTTACCGATCGGTAGCATTTCTATCAATTCTGGACGATGTATAAGCGTGCGATTTACGAGATTTGAGCCAAGTTGCGCCACCGCGATGGCTTCGGAGTAGATTTGCGTGAAAGCAAACACGCTGATCAGCATGACGAGTACGATAAGAAACCCTATCATCACAATGGAGCTGATATCATCGATGTATGAGCGTATTTTGGCACAAGCGTATCGATGAAAGTTTGTGTTCAGGCGTAAAATGCCGGGAAGGCAGAGCGGCAGCAACGCGGAGTGCCGTGGGAACAACCACAACTTTAGCAAAGTCCAGTAATGTTGCACTTTCTGTGAAACGTAGGCTACAATGCCGAGAAATTCGGCAACCCGCCGAACGACGTGGATGCATATCGGGATAGCTCCCAAAAACAGCAGCCATGTGTGCGTCCAAACCAACGTTGCTCCGCAGGCATAGAACAGGAGACGAAAGTACACATCACTTTCGAGCACTTCCACCTTATTCAGCATGCTGGCCGGGTACGTGTGACTCGCGCCTGCGGGTGTTTCGTTCATGGTACTAGAAAGCTGTGGCGTTGCTGTGACGTCTAGTTGGAGCTTTGATTTGATATCTTCGATTCGCGAAGTTTCACAGCTGGCGGAAGCGGGTGCGTTGACGACGCTTGCTGGATCTTCCAATCGGTAACTGGTCACATCGAGCAGACTATGCCACTTGTCAATTAAGCGAACGTTGCGATCATCTTTCTGTAGATTATAGGCCAGTCCGGCTGCCCCGTACGTCAGCAATCCTAGAAACATGGGTACTTGCAAGGCGCCCAAGAAGCTGCTACCGTAGCCAACTATCACCATCCATAGAAACTGTCCAATCACCAGAAAAGGAGTTTCAAGGGCTGGCGTCCAAAGGAAGTATACGCTAACAACGTACACTACCAGTATGACGACCACCATCTGCAGGGACAGTGAACTCAGCAGAGACCGGAAAAGCGAATGGTTCCATATGACAAAATTCCATATTGAGAAGAACACCTCCGACGGCGTTAACCACAAGATGAAGCGCAGCAGCACCAGACCGCCGAAGCCAATGCCGATGATTTTCAGGTGCTCCTTCAACCAGCCGGTAAGAAACTCGCCCAGCGAGTCCACCCAGCACACCGGAGCGCTTAGCACACCGAGCAACAGGTATTTGTCGTCCTTCTCTATCCGCTCGATCCATCCCTTCAGCGATTCGGAGAGTCTCTTTTTCGCTGGGAAGAGAACGGCTCCGAACAGAAACGCCCAAAGTAGAGGTTTGAAAAACGGGGCTAGAACCAAAATCACCCCGATAACCACCGCCATCACTCCGATGACTAGAACATTGTACAACGCGTTTCGGAGCGGTTTCTCATGGCCTTGGTTCCGCAGATTTAGCCACACGTTGAACAACCCATCTATCGATCGCTTAAACGGTGCGGGACTGGGACGGGCACTCATTTTGCACTGGGTCTAACTGAACGAGAAACATCCACTGATCGCTGACCGCTGAACCGCATCGAATCGGTACGGATAGTTTGGCGTAAGTGCAAAACACTTTGGAAGAATAATTTACTTGATCCGCTCACTCCATGATGCTACCGTGATGACTAAATAGACAATCGAGGGTCTCGTCGCAATAGCACACACCTTACATATTCGTCAGAAAACGAGTCAAACCGTCCTTGTCGAGCTGGAGAAGGATGCGAGCGACGAAATGGTATTTTAAGCGATGAAATCATAAACAAACCGCTGTCAAAATAAGCGGGTGACCAGATTCGCTTGCTATAAAATCCCGAAAACTTTCGGAACATGACGCTCTTAAAATGGATACATTTCTAATTCTACGATTAGTGCAGAAACAAAAATCGTATTGAAATGCCTTGGTCCAGTGGTTTTCCCATTTACGAATAGTTCCATCGATAAAAATCCTACAAGGACTCCACGATTGGTTGTCACTGTGCTGCAAGATTATAGCAGATGCAAAAGTCGCTTGTTTTCATATTAGCTTTGTTTATAGCTTTGTTTTCAGTTCAGATCGAGTAACCATAGAGGAGGAGGCCTGCTTTTCTCATTCTGTTCGCAGCGAAACGAAGTTTGGGTAAGCATGTTGTCCAAAAGAAGGTCTTTAATTCATTCCGACGAAAAACGTAAGTGGAAATGTGAAACGCAACACTTGTAATCTTATCATCTAATATGCATTTTAAAATCGAAATCTTAAAGGCAAAGCAGTGGCAAATGTTGATCTAGCGAGGGGCCGCCTGAAAGGTGCATTGAAAACTGTCAACCCTTCTTCCGACGAAACTTCGGAAGAACACGATGATAGTGACGAGTCACCGACGACGTCTGTGGAACGAGGCCGAACCGATGCTGAATCGGCTGTCCATCAGCCGTACATTATGAGGTTCTTCGATCGATCGATTGATCTTACTCAGTTTAATGAAAAATCGACGTTATACTCCATGTGCCGTACATGGTTTCAGAACAACCCGAAGACGGTTGTTAGTGGTAAAATAGATAAACCACACACGCCCGCTAAAGTAAAGCGAGAATTCAATCCGGACATTGTTGAGCAGTTCCAAAATGGTGAAGTGAAAGAAATCTACGAAATGCCGCTTCCTGAATCTGCCGGTGATATGGAACCGTTCCATCAGCAAACGGCTTTACCGGCGACCGAATTTGAAGTCAATGGATCAGTCATGGAACAGGATGAGCTGCTGGAAGAACATTTGTATAAGTGGAAATCTCTTCGCAAGGATTGGACATCGCACCGTGCAGAGTACAACCAACGTAGATACGACGCGAGTTTCAAATTGATTGACGCATTGAAAGTTTCACAATAGGGCGATTTTGCCTCCCGATTCGCACACTTTATTTTGATGAAGTAAAATAAATTAATAAAATGCAAATGGTAATGACATTCTACAGGGTTTTTATATTATTTCGCCTGTCTTTCATCAGCAAGGCAATACCCAATGCTTGTATTTTGCAATGAAGCATGGATCTGAAGTAGCGCTCTAACAAATGTAACCGAACTTACGAATGTTTAGTTTTTCTATTTTAACCACACACGAACGTATGCACGGATTAACGTTTTCATTACGGTTGCTCTTTAGAGCTATGTTGCTTAGCTTGGAAGGACCAGAGTCACAGCCATTGTTACAGGCTGCCGCTGGATTTAACAGTTTTAAAGGCGTAGGTTTTTCTTCTACATAAGGCATGTTTTCATCCGATGGACGAGTGCGGTTCATGATAACCCGTATATGTTTTGCTCCCTTTTTCCAGTTGTCAATAACTTTTTGCTGTAATGCCGGTTTCTTTGCGTCTTTCTTTTGAACAGTTGCTGATCGGCGCTTCACACCCTTGTTTCCGTTGAGTAACCGGGAGCTACAAAACATAATTTTAGCTGTATAGCATAGAGTCCGCTCATCAGAATAATGAATACAAAATTTACCTCTGTGCGTGCTCTGATGCGCCGGTTAGTAGAAACTGTAATGAACATTTCATTTTCGAAGTTCCAGGGCGATCGGAAGCGGCAACGCAATCGTCGGTAGGTTCTAGTTTGACCATTACGTTGTGCGGTTGATTCGCGACCTCGGTTGAGCTCAAATGGGAAGAAGAAGGCAATGTTTCTTGCACTTCCACTGGAACTTTCGGTTTGCACATCGATCTCCGCACATGTTGCTGGTAGTAATTGCGGCGGCATTTATTTCTAAATGCAACAAAGCATTCCATGGTTTTGATACATTTTTTACACAGTTGGAAGTCTTTATCAGATTCCGGTGACAGTCCAAAACCGAAGTAACTATCGATGAAGTGTACTAAGTAATGTGGATATGGATGTGGAAACTGGTCGAGTGGAAATAATGAAAATATATTCGACTTTGACAAACAGAAACTGCAGCGTACACTTGCGGCAACGGGTTGCCTGAAAATGGTGTAATGTGTAGTTATGGCCCAATGAAGCTAATCCGTAAAATACTGACCGTTTAACGACTTTACGAGTTTGTTGAGACATTTTAAATGCTCTAAATATTTTAACGCGAAGAGTGTCTGTCTAGCGTAAGGACATATTGTTGATTTAGTTTGGGCCTTATTTAACAAGATCGCCTATTGTCAAATGCATTGAGATAAGCAACCAAATGGTTGCCAGTTTGAACGAATTGATCACCCTCTTAAAAACGCGTACCGATCCTTGGTAAGTTATGAAGGATGCATTATTTGCGCATATTTTTGTAGTTTTCCCCTAAAAGTTGCTGCTTTATGCTACTTTATGTTGTTAAGTTTCACACGAAAAATACTAAATTGTTAACCTAATTTTTAACCTATTTGAATCGAATGTTGTGACAGCTACGTAGCAGCTACAGCTCCAAAATTTGAGTGATCCTTGTTTTCACCGTCGCGCCTCCCCTTGCGACGCTTCTCTTACCGGCAAAACTTGTTCGCGCTTAAATTTCACCGACACAGAGCTCGTTGTTGTTTCCATTGTGAAGGATTTTGGCAAATAAATAAGTAGGTGTATGTGCAAGGATTCAGAGTGAACGATCATCCACACGCCAAGCGAAACCGCTATGAACTCGAAAGTAAAAATAGGAAACCAAATACAGTGCTCGGCGGTGCCGAGAATGTTTTCCCGCTTACGATGGCTTCCGGAGCATTCTTCGGCCGACTTGTTTGTCGCGGGCAGCTGGGCTGACTACGTCAACAGTGTTTCGCTATTCAAGTGCAGTCGTGATCCGTCCTGTGAGGATGGTATGCAGATTGTACCAGAGTTGATTGCTGAAATTCCGTTTTATGGAGACGTTACCGGACTGGAAATACTGGATGAAGGCGGTGGAGATGCTACACAGCCGCAACAGCTCGCCTGCAGCACATCCGAAGGTAAGTTGCTTTTGGATCCCGGTTGTAAGCTGCCTGGATTGAGTTTTGATGGAATAGTCTTCTTTTGCTTAACACCACAACATTCCAGGCTACATCCACTTACTCGGCGTAGAGCGGGAAATGGACAGAGACAATATCCATCAGCTTCACCAATACGAAACACGCCACAAATTCGGCGAATCAAATGCAGCCTGCACCGGGCTGTCGGTTTATGGTGCCAGGCTTTTGGCGACTGCCGGGGAAGATAGTCTGCTTCACATAATAGACAAAAGTCGCGACTTAGTCCGGTCGTACGACGAAGGAAACGAATGCAGTTTCCGTTGTGTGGAGTTCACAAGTTCCACTGACGTTCTGGCAAGTAGCAGTATCGGTGGAATCAAGTCTTACGATATACGAGCGTCGCCGAACAAGCCCAGTTTTGAACTGGTAACTGATATTGCTGAAGAGAAGGAAAATGTAGTTGCTACTTGTATCTCCCATTATCCGAATAAGCCACAGTTTGTAAGTCTTGTTATGCATGTATGAGCGTGTTTTTGGACCGGCGTCTCAAAATGTTTCTTTTTAGGTGTTTGCCGGGCTAAGCAATGGCATGATTAAGGTTTGGGACCTGCGGATGAAGAACCATTGGCCGATTAGCATGAAGGGTCACAACAGTACGGTGAACGACATCGCTTTTGCAAAGCATGACGCGAGTATAATGTTCAGCGCCTCGGAGGACGGTGAGATTTTGCAATGGTCAGTAAACAACAGCGTGCTAACCTCAGAGCCGGATCTTGCGCGTATTGTGCGCCAACAACCACCGTTGTTGAACGAACGCCGAGCCATCAATAGCCTCGATACGAATCGGACACAATTGCTGGCCGGGGGTGACTGTCACATGGTCTATCTCGTCGATACTATTAGCAAATAAAAGCAACCAAGTTCGAGCATAAATAAAATGCCACATGTTGTGAATGGAAGCCTTCTCCATTTGGTCTCTCGCGTTGGCAATGAAGCCAAGGTTGATTTTAAATTCGTTATATTTTTCGTTTTTTCCCCGAAGCTCAGTAATTTCGGGTGTCCTTTTATTAAATGAGTAGCATGACTGGTATATTCATTTATTCACTTTATTTTCATATATTTTGACTATTCTTCTTCGAATAGCTGAAACTTGTCTATGATGTGATCAAACATCATTTTGTTAATCTTTTTCAGGTGGTCTATCTCCTTTCGTAATTTTAACAGCTCGTTCGGGTAGTCTTCAATGGCAGAGCACTCTGATTTGGCCTCAAATTTCTCGGACATATCGCTCACTACCGGTAAATGCTCACTTTGCAAAGGTCCGGCACTCTGTGCTACGCTGTGTTCGACTACGACTTCCTCGCGACCCTGGTTCTTGAGGCTGTTGTCGTCTTTCAGCAACGGCGGGTACGGGACAGAATTTGTGAAAGATTGATCAAACATCAGACGGGTGTTGCAAGAAAAGAACGCGTTCGTGACGGGTCCTTTGTGCGGCAGCACTTTAAGTTGCTGGCGTGTTGGGATATGCCACAGCACTACCAGCCCATCGTCGCCACCAGAAAGCAGCGTTTCGTTGTCCACCGACACCGAGAGGCACGTCGCGCTCTTTTGGTGACCGTGTAGTGTGTTAACGCTCAGCGTCTCTGGTGTGATGTGTATTTCAGTTTGCCGGGGGAGTGAGCGAAGATCACAAACGTAAATCGCTCCTTTTCGATCACCGACGAACAGCTCCGTTTCCAGGCTATTGAGTGTCAATACGGATAAGGGATTTGGGTAAACTAGCTTGAGCAGTAGTGTGCCAGATGCTAGGTTATAAAGTGTGCAGGACCGATCGAGTGAGGTTGTCCCTAGTAACGCTCTCATGCCTCCCTTTCCGACGTAGATATCCGTGATTGGAAGCATGCTGTCGGTGAACTGGTACAATCGCGCGTCCTCCTCTTTTCCTTGGATAAGGCGTGCTACGTTCCAGACGGCGATGCGACAATCACTGGCAGCGGAAACCAGATGCGACCCGTCGTCGGTGAACTTCAGCGCTACAAGGTCCCCGTAATGATACGCCAAAGTGGCCATTTTGGCCCCGGTGAGCATACCGTAGATGAAGAACTTGTGCTTGATGCCCACGGCGAAGTAGTTACCGTCTGGGGAAACGGCCAATGTGTTCGGACAGCCTGGTAGTATATATTTCACGGGAGCAGGCTCCTGAGAGTTAATACGCCAAATTCTGAGCAATGGTTTGTTGCTTTCACCGGCCACCACATAGCGGTTGTTGATTATGTTGAGCGTTTTGGGCCCGAGAATGCCACCGTCACGGTAGGCAATCAACCGCGTGCTCGTTCGTACATCAAACGCAGTGCAGCTCATAGCGGAGTCACACGTGAAGGCAATCTCCACCGAGTCAGTCATTTTTCACGGGCTGTAAAATTCGAACAGCTCTAAATAATATATAAATGGTTACTTTTTTAGCCCCTTTTCTGATTTATTCCTCACTTACATGCTTGTTTACGAAATGAACACAAGTATGTTGGAAACGAACCAAACGTCACTGAGATTGAAACGAGACGTCAAATGAAAATGATGTTTCTGTTAAACAGTGCTACAACAAAAAAGATTTCCATTTGAAAAGCGAACATTTAGCAAGAAAAGCTTATTGTAAAGGTATTGGACTGTTCATTAGATGAAGCCACAAATCGACACAAAAGCATAATTAGGCGGCCTTCAATTTCCATCATTCCTTGTTGTAAATTAGATCCAAAATGATTTGGCTTTTCAAACAGTTTACGAGAATTACACGTGAATGCTTCGCATGTTGAAAAGCTGATAAGTAAATTCGTTGAACATACTTTACATCTTTACTTTGCTTTTGACTGCAACAATATCTATCGCATAATTGTAATAATTGCAATGTAACTTACCCATCGGCCTACCCTTAACAAATCGCGCATGATGCTTGACCTTTTCTGCATAAACTAGTTCTTTTTTATTTAAATAGACCATATGAAAGTTTGTCTCATTCATATCTTAGCTAGTCATAAAATATCTGGTTTTACATGGTTGGGGATAATTTCTGATTAAACCAACGATTTCCAGTTCAGTTTTCTAATAAGTTGAGATGAATAATCGTTTTGTGTGGTTCACGATGGCTTTTGGACCAATGGTAGTCGATTTATCAGCACCTTCAATCATTTCGGAAAAATCACAACACGTGGACAGTTTATGTTTTCACTTCGTGTTATTTACTTCCAAAACTTAATGGTTTCCCAGTTTACATGAGTTTATGAACGACTTCCGTGTCTCGTTCGCTCATCGGCAGGATGTCGCGTCGCTTTGCCAGCGTTTACAGGGAGAACACATAACCTAGAAAAGAAACAAATCGTTATTGACCGTGCAACTAACACCGGAAGGTTGGTAGGAGTATGGAAAGCTTCATTCCCTTACCTGGACACGGGAGCATAGTCTTCCCGGTGGAAAGTACATCGAAGCAGTAGCGAATTTACCGAAGTCTTCTTGCCTCACGTTCCGACTCCAGCAGGGTCAGAACATCTCCCTCGCGGACGGGGCCCTTGACGTTGCGGATGATCTGTCGGTTCTGCTCGTTCAGGAACTCCACCTTCACCTGGGTACACTGTCCCTGGGATCCAGTGCGACCCAGAACCTTCGTAACACGTGCAAGTACGAATGTCTTGTCCATGGTTGCAAATTATTTTCGGTATTTTTCCACCGATTTCTTGAACGCACAAGCGATCTGCTTGAGGCAAAACACGAGAAAGGAAGAAATCTGTCAAATTTTTGAAGTTTCGGCCATCAGGTTTGACAATGCAAGGGAAGTAGCCCGATAGAAATGTTACACCAATATAGCATTGTTTAACTCATTTTTTCTCCATAAATTAACGAGCTTTAAGTAAATAAGTTCATTGAATAACTTCAAGTAGTTACTAGTATAACTAGTTACTAGTATAGCATTAATTTCTTAGGGAGGATTTTGGTACGTCTTTTTTGTGAATTTACAGGGAATGGTTTTTCAGGCGGCAATAGTGACAAATCACCGAAAGCCGGTTGCTATTTGACACAAAACCAATGTCAATTCCGGATGAGAAAAGTTTGTTTTTTGTATGCTTACCAAATTAAGCAACAATTGGTTTTAGAGCAAACTCATTGGACCAATAGGTGTTGAAAATGGTTTTCAAATGCCAGGAGGACAGTTTCCTTCGAGAATTTAAAACTAAAGTGGTCTTGTGCGAAAAAAGCAAGGGTGGTTACAATGTGGTCTTCGAAGACACCGTGCTTTTCCCAGAAGGTGGAGGACAACCTTGCGACTACGGTCAAGTGGGCGATCAAGAAGTAAAATCGGTGATACGTAAAGGTTCTCAGGCAGTTCACTTTATTGAGAGCAACGCAGAAACAGCGCCGTTCACAGCAGGGGAAGAGGTTCTACAGCGCGTTGACTGGGGGCGCCGCTTCGATCACATGACGCAGCATTCTGGTCAACACTTAATAACGGCTATTTTTGATCGCGATCTCAAGTATAACACCAAATCTTGGTGGCTGGGTAGTGAAAGTTCCTACATTGATCTGGACACAAACGATGTAACACCAGAACAGCTGGAAACGGTCGAGAAAATATGCAATGAACTCATCGCCGATTGCACTCCAGTGCGGGTTAAAGTCTACGAGGCCGACGATCCAGCGCTGAAGTCGGATGTTACCCGTGCAACCAGAGGATTACCGGACGATGTTGCAGGACCGTTGCGAGTGGTAACCATCGAGAACGTCGAGAGTAACATGTGCTGCGGAACTCACGTTCGTAATCTTGGCCAACTGCAAGCAATCAAGCTACTCGGTGTGGACAAGGCGAAGAACAAGTGCCTGGTGCACTTTCTGGTTGGAACGCGGGTATTACGAAAGCTAACCGATTGCTACAGCAGAGAAGTTCAATTGAATGGTCTGCTAAACGGTGGACCGGCGTCACACATCGATCTGGTAAAAAAGCTTCAATCTACCGTTCGTAGCACTCAGCGTATTACGAAAAAATTATCTAACGAGCTAGCTACGGTAGAAGCAGAAAAGTTGAGTCAATTACCAGAACCACCTAAATATTTCATGCAACACCGTTGCGATGGTCCGGATTCAGATTTTATTAATATATTTCTAAGAACCGCGAAGCTACCGGAATGCTTCGTGTTTCTTACCAACGGCGAAACTGACAATACTGGTAAAGGGCAGATCGTCTTACAAGGCAAACCAGAGGATATCGCTGAGCTCGGACCGAAAATATGCACTATACTCGAAGGGAAAGGCAACGGCAAAGGCACTCGATTTAACGCAAAGGTAAATAAACTCAAAAATTTGCCTCTTTGCGAAAAGCTAGTCAGCGATTATTTTTCTTTAATTGGCAACGGAGTGAATGTTGAAAATTAATGTTTGCGTATCGTTTTTACAGTTAATACTAAGCGAGTGATTATTTAACGATAATAAAAACACAATTTATCTCAATTTTGTCTGCTTTGTTTTAAACAATGGAACATGAATACAAAATTTCATTTGGAATTGCGGAAGATCGTCTGACGAACTCCATTATGAAGGGATCCATCTTCCATCACATAACTTCTCGAGGTACACGATTAAATGCATCCGTTGTTTTGAATTGGGAGTGTTTCACGAAAAGTTCTTAAGGCATCATGCGAAGGGCGCCATCTAGCCGAATGACCTCACCGTTAAGCATCGGATTGTCGACAATGGTTTGTACGAGTTGCGCGTATTCCGACGGCTCCCCAAGACGAGACGGAAATGGTACAGTTTTGGCAAGGAATGCGCGGACTTTTTCCGGCAGTGCCTGAAGCATGGGGGTGTTGAACAGTCCAGGTGCAACCGTGACAACCCGAATGCCGTGCGTGCTAAGATCACGAGCAATTGGAAGGGTCATTCCCACTACGGCAGCCTTCGATGCGGCGTAAGCTGCCTGCCCTATTTGCCCATCGTACGCGGCTACTGACGCAGTGTTCACTATTACGCCACGTTGACCATCCGTATTGGGTTCGTTTTCACCCATCAATCCGGCCGATAGACGAATTACGTTGAACGTGCCGGATGTGTTGACGAGTAGCACGCGCTGAAAGTCTTCCAAATTGTGAGCTAACTTCTTGTTGAAGTTGTATGTCTTCACTGCAACGGCAACACCGGCGCAATTAACCGACACGTCCAGCCTCCCAAACTTGCTCTTAGCCACCTCCAGCGCACTGGTTACATCTTTTTCCGACAGCACATCGACTGGAACGTACGAAACCTTCTCGCCGAGCTCCTTGGCTACATCGTGACCCTTTGAGGTTGGTAAATCACACAGCAACACATTATAACCAGCCCGGGCAAATCGTTCCACAGTCGCTCTGCCGAGCCCTGATGCGCCTCCTGTAACCAAGGCAACTGCGTTTTTCAGCATTTTGTAGTTCAATGAAGATCGCTGTTGACGCTGTTGATCGCTCGATGACTTTTCCAAGTGGGCTGCTTAGGGCGATGCTGCTGATTATTACGGATTATTATGTAATCGACGGATAAATTGGTGAAGCGAGAAATGGTACGGCAAAGGGAATGGTTGCAAGCAAAGTTGATAAACAAAGGACAATCGTTAAAAACTTATCGGTAAAACAAACAATCTTTAATAAATAATAAAATTGTTCGTCTAATCTGGCTTTCGAAAAATAAAAAGAATCGAGTTAACTTGACGTTTACGACATGTGTTTTTTGAAAGGGCCAACAAAATCACGGCAGAACAATTACCATAAAAACATTGTGCAATAGTTTAAGGATTTAGGACATGTCTTTGAGAGAACAATTGGTTGGACTTGGACACGGTTAGATGAGCAATCAAGAGTTTCGGTTTATTTATTAAGATCATTTTTTGAAGAACAGTGTCGAAGCAATCGCACCAGATTTACCACCGGGCGATATTGTCATACGATGAGGAAAGGGATGCACAATGGAAAGAAAGAGAGGAGAGTTATGCAAAACGAGAATAGGAAGAAGTGACATTCGCGGTCAGCAAACAGTTGATCATTCTACCTCCGTAGGCGCTTTGGTTGGACGAAACGTTGGTCCAGTGAACAGGCTTTCCCGGTCAAAGAAGATGGTTATCACAAAGGTTACTTCTGAGGAGCAGTATAAGCAGCTTATCGGGTAAGCCTACCAAATCCGAATCGGCTTTGTTTCTTGTGTATTTTTACTGTTCCTCTTCACGTAGCAGTGCTGCGGCTGTCTCAGTAGTTTTGTTCTCAGCAGAATGGGCCGAACAGTGCAAACAAATAAGCGACGTAATGAATGAACTAGCCAAGCAGCCAGAATTTAAAACGACGCAGTTCGTGGACGTTCCTGCCGAAGATTTATCGGAACTATCGATGCACCATCAAGTTGATTCAGTTCCAACGGTATTGTTCTTTCGCGCTGGGACTGCCATCGATCGTATCGATGGCGTAGACGTGGGCACACTCGCAACAAAGGCACGAAAGTATGCCGGCACATCGGCACCTATTACAAACTCGAGTAGCAACAGCAGTTCTGTTAGTCTTGAGGAGCGCCTCAAAGGTCTGATTAACCAATCGAAAGTCATGATCTTCATGAAGGGAGATCGGCATACACCACGCTGTGGATTCTCCAAGCAGTTGATAGCGATCGTTAACGAAACGGGGTACGTCATTCTTATTGTAATGAGTTTGTTTCTTATGCTAATTGTGCTTGTCGTTTATATCTGCAGAGTGGAGTATGACACATTCGACATTCTGACCGATGAAGCCGTAAGACAGGGCCTGAAAACGTTCTCAAACTGGCCTACGTATCCCCAGGTTTACGTTAGCGGCGAACTCATCGGCGGACTGGACATCATTAAAGAGCTACTGGAGGGAGGAGAGCTAAAGGAAACGCTTAACCCGTAAATGATACAGCACAATAATACAACAATCCATTGGCTGGCATGTTCAATGTACGAATGTGTTTGGTTGGTTTATTTTTGATTAAATGCAGTATCGGCAGCAAGCCTTCAGCATATTAAACAAACGATGTACGTGTACGTGTGTAGAAGACTGCCAACGAAGAACGCAATCGACTTTCGAACAGATAGGTAAAGCTTGGTCTTTCAAAGGTGAAATCGACTAAGTTCCTTTCAAATGTCTGCCTTGCTTATGACGAACGGATTTGCAGAAGAGCGCGGTTTCGACCAACTTAAATAAACAGGGGAACTAATGATGCACTACTCTGTTTCTTTTTTCTTTTGCATCTCTTTGCTAAATTGGGCCAGCTTCATCTCCATTACTTCGCGGATAGCGTCGCGTATTTTGGACTTTTCCATCCCCAGATGCTCAATCTTTTCCATTTGTGTTTGCACATACTCGACACGCCGTTTGAAGAATGCTTTGGCGCTTTCGACGTCCTGTAACGCAAAGGCATACATAAATTAGCGTAACGTTCCGTAGCAACAAATGCAATATTTGCTGCGTTTATTCTTACATTTTCAACGTAATAGCCAGTGCCCACTTCGATTATGACATTGTTGGCATCCTTAATCGTTCCCGGCACGTACATGCTCCTATGAAGAAACGATTGGAACCGTTACGATGGGTTTGGCTTCTCTTCTGTAGGAATAGAAGAAAAACTCACCCAGTAAGCGGCACCATAATTTGCTTTCCATTCCAATCAGGTTTAAAATGTTCTAATGCCTCCTTCGATGCAGAGTACTTCGATCGAGCCATCTTCATAGTGTTGAGCGAGTCCTGAAAAAGTGTTAGCTCCTGGAAGAAAAGGAATTTGGTAACTTGGCAAGAAATGAGGCATACACAATCCCACGCACCGGCATGTTCTTACCTGGTCTAGTTGGTTCTTTAACTGTGTCAGCTGCTGAAGATTCAGTGTGTTTAGGTCGATCTGCTGCATCTGCGGCTTTTCGGTAGAAGATATTTGGGCCATCGTGGCGGTGGATCTTGGCTGTGCGGGAGACGATATGCGGCAGTGATAAACAAATGAAATATAGACTACTTTCACTGTCGTGTGCGTCGTGCGACCCGTTGAAGGTAAATTTGTTTTCCTCCGTTCCTGCGATTGCGGACTGTGCTTTTCTCGATGCCCTTGTATGTCAAAATTTCATCCATGCGGGATGGATGGAGTGCCTCGATGATTTTCGATGCTACGTAAAATTTTCACTAGGTTGGGTTATTCGAATCAAAATTACATACATAGGAGTATTCATTTTATTTTCATTATTGCGCCCTTACTCCCACCACACATTCAATGAAAACCAAAATATATGGCGATATATTATATCTACTTTAGTTAATTGAAATTGAGTCAATTGTCCATCTCTCAAGGAACTAACGGTCAGTACAAGATTAGTAACTTTTACAGCTGATGCTGCTACAACGTTGAAGTGATTTAATCAATCAGAATGCATTTTTTTAAACATTTAGACGGCAACGTTTTCAGAACGCAATAACAATTACGTACAAACGTTTGGCCGGATTACGCCTCATACTGTAAACCCGGCAGTAGCCATCATACCCAACTGACAACTGGTGGTCAATGTTTATGTTTTTTTCAGACACCGAACAAACGTCGAGCCCGTCGGTAGCGGTTGCTCCTCGAACAGCGACTGTGAGATTTAGTCGCGGTCCAGCAATTGTTTGATAGTCAAGTGATCGAAAATGAGTTCATAACGAACTGCGGCAATTTCTAGACTGCCTCCTGGTGTTTAGAATTAAAAGAGGTGCTTCTATGCCGCGTAGCAGTGTACGTGTGAAGCCCGCACAAATCCGGAAAGTGCAATTAACCTCAATAAAATCGAGCGATTTTGGCTGTGTGCATACGCTGTGGAAGGGATCTGCTTTTTAAATTCTAAAACACATCATCCCTCTTGCCACCTCGCTTCGAACGATGGTGGTTGACCTCGATCTCCAGGAAGCGCATCCATCCGCGGCGACAGCTGGTCACGGGCGATCGGGTGTAGTTAAGTACGAGTAAAGTATCGAATCAATATTTACCCTCCAGCTGGCTTTCTTACCAAGTGTACCTTGATAAGAGAACGCATATAGCGGCTATTCCAACAGCACTGATGCTGATGGTTGGCTGGCAGCCTTTGTGTATTTATTCGTGTAATTTTCATTTTCAGATTAGAATGGAACCAAATTATGAAGATCGCAGACGAAGACAATCTAGTCGGCCTGCGGCAGCTAGCTGTCGGTGGAGAACTTAGGGCGTCCCCATTTCGTAGCGTTTGTTGGGCCGTCTTTCTGGGCGTACTTCAAGCACCCGGTTCGAAGAGCTGGCCCGAGCAACGCCGTGGCGCCCGGGACCACTACCACCATCTGAAGAACCGCTTCGTGATGAATCCACATCTCTCGACAGACGTTAGCGACGATCCGTTGTCGCAGTCGAAACAAAGCCTCTGGAATCAGCACTTCTGTGACCAGGAACTCTGTGCTGTGATAAAACAAGACGTTGTTCGCACCTTTCCCGGTGTTGACTTTTTTCGCAAACCCGCGATACAAGAACTAATGACGAACATTCTTTTCTGCTATGCTCGGCAGTTTCCTGCCATGTGCTACCGACAGGGTATGCACGAAATATTGGCTCCACTAATTTTCGTCATCCATAGCGACCAGCAAGCCTTGGCTCACATACAGGAGCTGCATCCGGATGTTAAGTAAGTTGCCTGTTGCCACTGACCGTCGAGCTGTTGTCTTTAATTCTTCTTCTCATTATCATTGCAGCCGAAACCTCACAAAGATCTTAGATCCACAGTACCTGGAAGAAGATTCATAGTAAGTATCCGGGCGGATTCCGCGTAAGTATTCGCCGATGAAGTATAATTGTTCGTATTATCTTTCTTTCTGCAGCGCAATCTTTGCCAAAATTATGGCCCAAATTGAGTCGTTTTATCGAATCACTGATGTCATTCCCACTGCTACCGGATACTTTCCTGCACAATCCCCCAGTACACCGACCACGGGCGTAGCTAGGATCGCGTGTAAACGGAAGCCGGAAATTGAAGTAGTCGAACAGTTAAATTACATAAAGGATAAGATTCTCATTAAAGAAGATCTCCATTTACACAATCATTTGCTGAAGTTGGACATCCCGTTGGCTATTTTCGGAATGTAGGATAATTTGACTGGAATGCCGCGGTTCTAAGCGTAAATGGTTAAAATCGGTCAACTTTTTATACTTTTAGTCGATGGTTAAGGTTACTTTTTGGTCGTGAATTTGCTCTTCAGGACCTGCTGCTGTTATGGGACGCAATTTTTGGCGAAAGTTACGACCTGGGGTTAATAAACTTCGTCGTTGTAGCGATGCTGATACGAATCAGAGACAAATGTAAGATGTTTTGGTAAAGAACTTCACTTCCGTCCTCGAGATTAATGGCCGCTATTTCGTTGCAGTAATATACAGCGACTATACGACCTGCCTTTCATACCTAATGCGGTATCCGACCAACATCGACATTTCTCTCGTCATTCGTCACGCGCTGCATATGAAGTCGCCGAAGCTATACGAGCGCCCCATCGGTGCAATGGTTTTCCTGTCATCTCCCAAACACCAACTTACACAACCGCTGCAAACCGCAATACGATCAAAAGCCACAGAAACAAACCCACACAAGTATTCAACGTTGCCTACGGTGCACCAGCGTCGTGCCCAGCTAGCAGTGGACCATCCTCTTCAAAGCCGGTCCTCTCAAGTGGAAGAGCGCCAACGGACGAATTCTTTGCCTCGAAACAGTGCCTCCGTTCGCAAAGCTACCGCAGGCGAACTGCGCCAAGCCGCTTGTTTGGCTACAAAAAAAGCTATCACGAAATCGGCACAAACTGAAATGCGCGATCCGACGATTACCGATGGTTACCGCGAAGATGTAAGACAACGCAAGTGCTAGAGTTATTAAATGCAAATAGGATTATACAAAATTAGAGCAGGGTACTAAAAATGCCTTCTTTCAGGACCCCGAATTGCTTCAGATTGAATTACAAAACACGTACAACATCATGTCGGTTGGACGAGCGAAACTGCTGCAGTATTTAACCGTACTACGGCGCAACATGCCGCAATCGAATCCGCACGACGAGGTACAACAATCGCTGGAGGGAATTGAAGAGATCTGCTCGCTGCTAAAACCACGCTACGACACGGTGTTCCGGGTTCCGGCACCAATTGATGCAGCAACCGAAGCAAACGAAGACCCGCAGCAGAAAGTCGCACAGATGTACCGTCCGGCGTCGGCAAATGCAGGTACGAGTACCGCCCAGCGCAAGCAAACGCCTCCGAGCAGTTTGAATCTACAACGATCCTACAACTACGACCTAGATTGCCGTAGAAATAGTGCATCACAGCCTCCCACGCAGTATGAAATTCCGGAAGATCGTTATAGCAAAATAGCAACCAAGAAGCTGGCCAATCGGAAGGAGGTTGAGATGAATGTTTTTTCAAATGATTGTGCCGATCAGCGACGACGAATGGACGATAAAGACCTCCCCAACGCTAACCCGCTCGGACATGAACTCTCAGAATGACGATTCTAAAAGAAGTATTTTTGTTGTTATTATAATATTGCGGAGAAGTATTTGTCTGTGTTTACTTGTAGACTTATAACAATAAACTAATAGTTTGAGAAGGACATAATAATCGAAACGGATTGAAAGTCATTTCTATGTTTGAAGTAAGACAGTGTCGATTCCGTTTCTCCGCTGTGGTGTGCTTTACAATCAAATTTTTGTCATAATTCTAAACAAATCATTGGACAACAATCAATTATACATTTACAGATAGAGTCTGCTAAAATATGGTCGACATAGTTGAATTAGAAGAACCTAAAACATAAATATCAAATTCGTATGATATGTCCGACTTTACTAAAATCCGGCCCGCTACGCGTGTTGTCAGACAAGTCGAAGTTGGAACTTATTACGTGGAGGATGGGTTCGTTATTTTATTACAAAAAAAAGGTATTAGAACCGCTAAACGCTGGAGCGATGAGCAGTAATGTGCAAAACCTTTTATTGCAGTATTCTCAATTTTATTTCAATTTTATTTCTCATTTGTTGTATTCGAACGTCTAATTCATATCGATGCAAAAATTACTTTGCGTTAACGTTGGTAGGCTCATCCCCTGGAACATAATGCCAAGCAAATCGAAAATACGCTCTAAGTTATAGTTATTTCTATTTCATTCTTCTTTATAATTATTTGGTCGTTTTTACAGTTCGTTTTAGATAAAATATACACATTTTAATTTTTATTCAATACAAAAAGGCAACTTTTTTTTTGTTTTGCCCACCCAATAGAGGCGCGACAAACATCACATTTATCAGGAACACATTCCGCATTTCGCAAGGCATTATTTTAGCTCTTTCGTAAATTATTTTCTCCCTCTGTTCAAAGAAATGAAATAACACGTTTGTAAGAATATCATTACATAGATTAGAATCATACATTACAATTACATCATATTTGCATCGTACTGACAAAATGGGTATTCCGATGGTAGAGCAGGATTCAACTCAAACCCGTGTAATTCTTATGCTAATTCCAATTTCACAAGGCAAAAAAAAGGCCAAACATAGTTGTCGAGACAAATATGACCATCATGTTCGTAATAACGGAAACTTATCGCACTACATAGAGCAATTTGTTTCGAATACATGATCTTGTCTCGTCTTCTCAGTGCATTGATTTCCTCGAACGATTTTTTTTTGCTATTTTCGGAGTTTGCGTGGAAGACTTTCGTCGGCTTAGTAGGCGCTTAGTGAACGAAACATCATAAATAAATAGCTCTTTCAGCAGAAGCATTTTGCAGATAGGGCATTGCTGGAACATCCCAGTTTGTTGGCACCTTGTAACGCAACGGCCACAAAACGCGTGGGAGCAGTTTACAATTACGGGGGAATCGTAAGACTCCAGACAGATTGGACATTCGTTACCTGCAAATTGTTCAAAGTTCGCGGGGCCTAGTAGAAAGTAGAACGTAAATTTACCATTTGTAATATAATAAGATGACTTGAAGACAATTTAAACAATAGATTTATTTTGATTCTATTTACCTCTGTTCCTGAGATTGTACCGAACGTGTGTCTCCAACGGTGCAGGGCTTACCGGCCGCTTCGATCGGTCCAAAGCTGCCGCTTTCATGTTTAAGATGTTTGTTTAAGGTGAACCTAATAACTGATCAACTACCTTTCCATAAATCAATTACAGCGGTAACCTATGGAAAACAAAAAACACCAACAGATAGTGAAGCTAACTGTTCCGAAGAACCGGAAAGCGGGAGTTGGAATGAAGTGTCAACAGAACTATCAATAACAACACAGCCCGGCAGTGCTGCCAGATGGGTTTTTGTTAACAAAATCAACGAAGCTTACAGACTGACAGTTTTGATACTACAGTTACTTAAAGTAACTAGTACAAGTTATTGTACGGTAATGTTGTGTAGAGAGGTTTTTAGCGTAATCAGGACGCGTGCCCACGACTTTATTGTTAGGCCAAGTCGCTGGAAAACCGAACCATTCGATAATAACTTGGTTTTCCTGTTTTAAACGCTTTCCAAGCGCTTCAAGCGTTTCGTTACATTTCATACAGAAATTCAAGTAAAATGGAAAAGACTATTGATTTTACATGAGATTTAGCTCCGATGCTAAACGCTGGTCAACCAAACAGTTTGTCACATATTTTAGTTTTCGTGTTTTATTTCGTTACGATGTCCGCAAGCAAGTAGATAAGTTTCAGTTTTTACTAATAAGCAACTGAATTCTGTTTTATTCGTAATCTTTTACTACATCTCGTTTGGGAACTTACAAAATTGTTCGTTGCTCTCTGCAAACTTTCTTTACAGTGGAGTTACTATAAATAAGCCAAAAGTAGAAAATAATGCCGAACCAGGTTTAGCCAGCATTCCACGCGTACTGTTTTTTTATCAGTTTGCGAGAAATCTTTTTCTCGTGTACCTTAGAATCCTTACGAGTATAAAATATTGTCCGTGGATGTAAAACGCTTATAGACTTTTTTCCATGAACGAATAATGTTGTTCTATTTCTCGAAAGCTTGTTCGCACTTGTTCACTCTGGCAGGCGGCCGGCACAAAAAGTTCTACATTCGTCGACCAAATTCGAAAACGGTTTGAAATCTGCTATGATTAGTTTCGTCTGCTACATATTGCATGTCACCGATCGCGGCTCGTTTAAACCTTTTAATCACGCGATCACATCGCACAGGCCACAGCATCGCCGTTGCCAGTTTTCATATTAGCAATTCGTTCTCGACCGATATCGGGTCCCAGCAACATATACTTCCAGCGTGTGACAATCTGGTTGGCGGAGGTCGTCTTGAATCGTGTGTGACGAACACTGCATTCGCGAGCCCTCACGGACGTTCTCAGCGGGCTCGTCGATACACTGCCGGTAATGCCAGTAAGATGGTGCTAACCTTCATGTGCGCGCCATCAATCGCATGATCAAGCCTCGCTCAAGTACCAACAGAGAGAACCCACGAAAAAGCGGAAATTAAAGGTAGAACGCAATCTTGGCCACCGCCATCACGAATCGCTAATAACTAGAGTAATCCCGGCAAGTGCAGTGCGGGTGTCACTATAGTGATCGGAACACCGGACACGCTTGGCAGTAGTAGCTGCCGCGCGGTGAACAGTTTCACAGCCAAACTTCCCAACCCTATCGGAAGGTGTGCTGTGGTCGGAAAAAATAACCGTTTTAGACAAAGTGTAATTAAAAGAGGGCCATCCGTTTGTAGTACTGCGTCATCTTGCACGCCGAGGCAATTAAGGTTGAGTGGACTCCTTCTCCACGAAGGACTATGGCGTTGGCGCTGGCAGTTCAATTCGGACGCATCCACGTCAAGGCGTTGGCTGACGTCAAGAAAGTACCGAGCCTGATGGAATGATGGGGGAAAAAGTTTTGGGTTTAGCATTCTGTTTTTTTGTTGTCTACCACTGGGCCATGGCTAATTCCCCTGGTGGCTCGATCATGCTTGAAACACGTGGTCGCCACGGAGTGTGTTTAGTGTCGTTGCATCGGAAGGAAACGTCATTCAAACACTGCGCACAGCGTCCCTGGAAGCGGTGCGAGTGGAAAGTGTCCAGAACCTAGGGCTGTTTGCTTTTCCTGCGTTTAGGGTGCAATGGAAACTCCCCTCAATATGGACGAAGGTGTGAAGTTTCACACGTCACGCGCCATGATTAAGTGGTGCTGGGCGGCCCCTCAACTAATACGATATCCGTTGGCGGCTCGGTTTTAACCAAAAGTCGGCAGCGCGGATGATTCAAAATGCTGCCGCTAGAATTAGTAACGCCACTTAGCTGCAAGTTTGCCCCGAGGCAATAAATCATCAAGGCGACAAATAATGAGGGTGTTAGTGTTCAACGTATAGGTTTTGCGAGGTGAGAGTGGTTTTCGTACGGTGGCCAAGTGCTCCTACGGCTTTTCCCACCAACTAAGGTGAGCTAGTTTTTCACACTTTCCGGCACTCGGAAATACCCTGAATATTGGGCAGATGTCACATGTACGCTGAAATGCAGCAATTTGATGAACTGATACCAAACGGGTGCTCGGTACGCTCGCACGGCCCGTGATCTTGAGCTTGGGTTTTGCCTTTCCAATAATCCGAGGGCCGTTGGCAGAATGCATAATTCGTCTGTTCATCAGATCTATGCGCCATCAGCCGGTGGGTGTTTAAATTCAAAACAATCATGCTTGCGGCTGTGTGTGCTCCGATCCGCTGCCACATTATGGTAGGTCGCCGCGTCACGACCCCGCTCGCGTGGCCTGCGTACTGCGAGCTGGAACTGGAGACACCCCGATCGTTCTGGTGTTAGATCGGCCCCCGGCCATCCGTCGCCACCACAGAGGTTCTACGTGCCGCTCGGACCTCGGAGCATGGTTCGCGTTCGATCGCACCGATCGATGACGTCGCACATGTCTAGCGCACCATTTTTGCGCGCGGTGGAAAGCGCAAACCCGGAACGTGAAGGCGGTGGCGGAAACCGGGAGAGACCAGCGACGATACCTGTCGCGGGGTGAAACGGCACCAGCGCCGGCCCTACTGGACCGGGCTCGGGTCCGGACCAAAGTGCGCA
Organism: Anopheles bellator; assembly: GCF_943735745.2. NCBI lineage: Eukaryota > Metazoa > Arthropoda > Insecta > Diptera > Culicidae > Anopheles > Anopheles bellator. Next base: position 37,813,569 of record NC_071286.1, read on the forward strand.
CGGGACGGAGCGATTCGAAGCGAGAAAGCATGCGGCTCGGTCAAGGAGGAACGCTATGTGTGTGCTGTGTGTGGCCGACGGCGGGCGGTGCGGGGTGCGGGAAAAAAGCCATGCACTCAGCAGGTAGGACGCGCCGGGTGACGGGGCCCCGGGTCAAGCCCGAAGAAGTGGGGTTAAATGAAAAGTTTTATAAAAGCGCCTGCCCAGCGACGAACGCCGCTTATTACGCTGACTGATCGCACACCGAGTGGATCGTCGTCGACGTCGCGTCTGACGATCTGTGCAGTGTGACCCATCCCAATTTGTGCGGGCCCGAAAACTAGGCTGGACACGCTGTCTGTAGCCCTTGGCCGACCCTTTCGCCGTTGTGCTTTGTTCGGTACGGATCGCGCTTTGCTTCCTGTCTTCCAACTTCCGGCGACACGACGAACGGAACCCCAGGCGAACTGTTGGCGTACGGTACGGTGATCCAGTGAAGTGACGACCCGCGACCAGTGTTGTTCCTGTGTTCCGCCCGAGTGGCCCGAGTCTGAGGCCGGAACATTGGCCATTTCAGTGGCCGGTTGTGGGCGATTATTTTGAGTGGTCCGGCGAACCGTGTGAAAAGCCGAAACTTGAAGCCAGAACCCGGGCCGAGTCTCGCAGTTCGTAAGTACCCTGCACTCGATTTACTCGAACCCAGGCCCAGCCGTCCCTTTTCTTGTGTCCCCTTGCGCGATGCCAACCTTGGCTTGGGTGGGCTTTATTGGTGCTTGCGGTGCTTGTTGGTGGTGCGTGTTGCGCCCGCTGTGACCAATTTGTCCTTTGGTCAGCAAATTGGTGGAGGCCGGCGGCGCGCGCGGTAGGACCGCACCGCAACCGAGGACGGATTGTGTGGTCATTGAGTTTTATGTTTTTACACCCTGCTTCCTTCGGATGGGTCGAAGAGTGTCTGGTTCGATGAGCACCCGATAGCAACACCTCCACCCCCCACCGCCACCCGGGTGGGCGCGGTGTTTGCAACTATATTTGTGTGTGTGTGTGTGCGTGTGTGGTGTGTATGTGCACAACAAATGTGCGGTAGGAATGTTCGGTCGCTTTACGAAAGGCGATTCTATTGTCGGGGGGTTTGTTTTCGAGGGCACACACTGGCAACGGAAGGAATCGGTTTCGGGTGCAATCGGTGAGCGCGAGAGGAGCTCTAAATTGGCAGGTGACCACCGCCGCCCACCGCCCACCTGGCACGTGTTCTTTTTCGCAATGGATGCGTCGCGTGTGGAGCGAGCGCTGAAAAGGATCGACGAGCGGTTTGTTGTACCGTGATCTTGCCGTAACGCGCTCTAGCCCCATATCGCCAGAGCTAGAGCCCCAGATCCCAACCCGAACCGTGGGCGCCGGCGACGGCAGGATGCGAAACGGTATCGTAACATTTGTCACGTCCACCGTCGCCCAGCACGTCCGACGGACGGGCATGTTTGATGCAAACTTCGGTATGTTTGGATTGTGCATTGCGTGAGTGTCACACGAACCCCCGGGAGCGTCGCCGAAGCGCCAGTGGCAATGAACTTGCCACGCCACGCTTCCATTAAAATTTCCGCCGGCCAAAGATGGGGATGGGCTTAAAAAACAATAAATGTAAAGGGTTACGAACGCTTTCCTGCGGACTCGGGGATCTCGGTTGCTCGAATTCAAATTAACAACGATCCTCTACGGCATTGGGCGAGTCTCTTGGGGAGAAATGGAGGCGCGGTGTGCAGTTTAGCCATTGGCAAGGCCAGCCAGTTCATCTGCCGTGCGGTGGGTCAGAGATCATTCAGGGATCGGGATCACGCGGTGGCCCTGGGATCGAGCGCCCGGCGTAACCTGAAACCTGTTCACCGGAGGCACCGAGCCATGTCCTTCGCGCGTCCGGCGCTGCACGGACCCGAACGGGCTGATGAATGGGATCGTCTGTTCTGCTTCGGCTCGACCCTAGGGTTGAACCTGTCCTGTTGGCCGGTCCTTACTGTGTCAAGTAAAACAGCGTCCGGGCTCCGGGGTCAGCCCCGGCCGGCTAGGGCTAGGGATTCTTCCGCCGTCGACCTTGTCTTGGCGGTCCGGTCTCGTTAGCACTTCATGCGCACGGCGGCACTCTCTCGGCACGGGCTCGGGTGCAATTTCATTTTAATTAGTGACGACAAAAACCGCCACGGCCCATCGCTGAAGGTCGCCCCAACCCAACATAGGTCCCCCGGTTGACATAACCGTGCGTGGCCAGCCAGCCGTTTTTTTTTTGCTCTAGCTGTCTAACCGTTTGTTTCTGGGGGAAGCAACGCCATAAAGTGCGCCCAGGTGCTGGGTAATACAACGGATAACGTGAGCGAGAGGTCGAAACAAAATACGAACCAAGACGATAGAGAAAACTGAATGTCCCTGTATGGATTAGTACTCTTGCTGTCTAGCCGCCGGGTTGACGACTTCCCGAGACTGATCGAGTTCCCTATCCCGGACAAATGTTGGCCCAACATAACGTGGCGCTGGTCACGTATCTGTTTACTAAAAATAGATCCGAAGGGTGGTTCTATCCGGATTCACCTGCGTGACCTGCCGCACACGGGGCCTCATCATACCCGCCGTCGGCTATTTCATCGAACTACGCTGCATTTTCGGGCGGCCCTTCCAAAACGGGCTCTTGGTGCTGAAGAATGTGGTGGTGATTTACCGGTCCACCGGAATGTCCCGTGAACTTGACCGTTTCGACCGCGCACCGTGCCCTGTCGCCGTTCGCCTTTTTCCCCGGGTGAAAGTGTTGGCCACGTTACGACACCCATCGTTCTAGCACTTTTCTACCCCCGGCGTAGAATCGCGTGGCGGTCACGTGCAGCGCTGGTGTTACAGTTTCGCTCGGCAAGACTCAGCTAAACCGGTTGATCCTACGCGCCCGACGTGCGATCACACGCTGCTTCGGTAGGCTGGCACACGTTCGAAGGCTCTCTCTTTACCGGCCACCAACGATACCTATACGCGTACAGCCAAGCTACCATCCGTAAGGTCCCTAAAGAAATCCATTAGATGGTCAAGATCAAGTGTGTGCCGCTGTCATTGAGGTTCCGTTTGCGGTGAAGGCTTCGTTTTTACATTTCATACAACTACGGTCACCCACAGCGCTTGACGTACGGGTTGTAAACTGGCACGTTGTAGGGCATACATCTCCGGTGTACAGCCATCACAAGCTTCTGGTACCAATAGAAAGGCAGGAAAAAACTTGAAACGAGGCACGGGAAGTACGACCATAAATAACAAGCAAGTACGACATTAGCCGAGGTTTTTTTTATGGACCAAAGCAATTGCACAGGCGGAAAGTGTTCGGGGCAAACTTTTAAAATTAGAAAGAGCTAGTTTCATGAGGTTTAAAACGGTTGTCGATAGTGCCGTGATAACATTCCGTTCGGTAGTGTTTCGGGTTCATCGCTTGTGATGAAGTCTTTCGTTTAGTTGGATGCACCAAAGCATTCTAAGTAATGCTCGGGATGAAAATCCCAACATAAAGCGAGTGCCAGTGGCTCCACTAGTTAAAGGAATTACCCAACTTCCACCGGGACCAGAACAGTGAAAACCACACTCAGCGGAACCAACCATTAATTAGAGAGTTGATTCTACGGTAAATGGTAATTCACCAAAAAGCCAAAGGTTTTGAAGAAACCACCGAACAACCCGACATTCGTGATTGGTAGTCTCGACCACACCGTGATCGATGAGATCGATCAAACAGTTTTCTCATTCAAATGCCCCACCCCAAGGACACGGACGCCATTGCGTAACGCCGTATGAAGTCAGTGCGGCCTGGGCCTGGAGTCGCACTATCAGAGATGGGATGGAAATGTGTGGTTGAGTAGCAAAAAAAAGAACGCCCAAATACCCGGTGGTATTTGCCGATGGCCGTAAAAGACGGGAAGCCATAAAGCGAAAATGTCGGTGCGTACGAAGGTAGTACACACTCGCAGACCCTCGCAGGTCCCGCTCAAGAATACCAATGAAGGTGTATCCCTTCCCGACCGGTGGACCGGTCAATCAAAATTTAATGTAGTCGCTTCTGGTCCGATCCCCGGTTTGGGAGTTTCGACTACGGCGACGGCGCAAAACGCACCGATTTGTCGAGGCCCACAATAGCGCGCAGCGCGACGATAAACCCGCCGGGAAGGGACGTGATTATAATGGTTAACTTGGTCCCACTCCGAAAAGGGTGTACGGTGCGTTTCGTGCGGAATTCCAGGATCGCACGCTCGGAAGACTGTAGCAATCTCGACTCTCGGGCGGATTCATCTGTCGGGGTCTACGATCGTGTCGTTGCCAGCAGCAAAAAAAAAAAACAGCGTGCATAACCGGTTCAGAGGTCGCTTTCTCCACCGGTTTTGATGTCCGGGTCAGCCCATCCTTGCCCGTTGCCATCGCATCCTTGCGCAACGGCCTCGCCCCGAAGGGCTAGGGCCGTGCGAATTTCACCGAAATCGAAATGACGCGCAATGGTAATGATGGTTCTCGTTTCTTCCTCCAGCTCCGTCCAGCGTCGCACCATGGCCCCGAACGTCCTCGGCAACTCGTTGCTGCTTGCCGAAGCATGCATCGAGCCGGAAGATCGCAACAACAATGGCCCGCTGTACAAGAGTAAATCCCTGCTGAACGTACCGTCCGCGAGCCCACCGTCCATTGTGGGAGAGCTGAAGGTAGGTGGCAATGGCCGTAGCATGGCGGCAGGTCGTCCGGAAGGCTCTAAGTATCCCACTTACCGTCCACAGCAAACCGGTGCCAAGGAGCCAGCCAGCGCCAAGCGACGGTATAATAATGTTTACGTGTGGCGAAACATTATCGCATTCATCTATCTCCATCTCGGATTCCTGTACGGTGGCTATCTGCTGGTGACGTCGGCCAAGTGGACTACCTTCTGCATGGGTAAGTAGCAACAATCCGTCGGTGTCCTTGCGGGTGGTCCTTTCTTCCAGAGGCACCGGACCCCTCTTCAAGGGCTTTAGCGGGTACACCCCCCAACTGATTCTCGGACCGAGATTCTAGGGGAGACTCTTCTTGATTTATTGCCTTCGGGCCGGCCAAAACGGTGATTTGGTGTGGAATTTACGACCACTTCCTGACGCGCTCACCGCGAAGGATTGGAAGTCACTGTGTCGCGCGTCGAACCTTCGGTCGCGCGGTATCAACGGTCCCCGAATTGGTCGTTTGCGATCTCCGGCGGATGCCGGGCGCGTGATTAATTCCGCGAGCGTCACCGGGCCGGGCGTGACGTGACGACAATGATCGATCAACCACCTAGCCAGTACCTCGGAACGTGCGCACAAAGGCGTCTCTGTGGAGCGGGACCAGAAGCCGGGACATCCATCCATGACCCAGCGCCCTGGTCAATGGTCTCCGGCGCGACGCGTTACCGTGCGTTACGGGTGCCTTTTCCGAAGGGCCCAAACCGGAAACCGCACAAGGGTGCCGATCCGGAAGGCTCAGCCCGATCGGATCGAAAGTGAAAGTTGGTCCGGTTGGTGGGCAAAGGTCAGCGCGGATGGGGTAGCGATACAAAAGCGGCCCTCCGTCGCTTCGCTATTATTTCTGCAAGTCCGCCAGGGGAAAGTGACCAAACACACATAGAGAGCGCCGAGAGGGTTGAAGTGCACATCCCGAAGGGTCCGGCCATTGTGTGCGGGACAAATGCGGGAAAGAAAGTGCAACCTGCACTCACAGCTGTTCATACAAATGCCTCGTGCTCAGCGCGATCCGCGTTCGCGAAAGCGCAGATAACATGCGCGAAGGCCGTCGCAGCAGCAGAGCAGACGGCCAAACTATCGATTTCCATTCCCGAACCGGACAGGATGGTGGCCGTTAACGCCGTAATTACTGTGGCGACGCGAGTGACGCAAGGCCCGCCGCCAAACCATATGGCATCACGCGATACGCCAAGAGTCCCTCGGGAACGATCGGGAGTAGAAACGGTTTCGGGGGTGATTCCGTATTCTGTGCATGTCTCGTTAGCGTCACGGCCGGCCCCTGTGGGAACGTCAGTAGGGCAGCCACAGCTTGGCGGCGACCTAAGAATGTGTGTCTTAACCCATTATTGGGCGCGCCGGGATGGCCGACCGTCTTCGTCGTCGGGGCGCATGCTAATGACGTAGTATGTGCCGCGCAGCATTAGCGCTCGTTTCGGTGCCGTGCCAGGCTGGCGAAGGACCCGGCCCATGTGCGTCACGCTTGCTCCAGGTCTAGAGAGTGCTGCCAAACACTAACTAGCCAATTGACTGGGAATTAGTTGGGATAATGAAGTGCCCAATTGGCGGGACCCGCTGCCCGCCCGTAATGACATTATCCGACGGGTTCTGAGGGTGTACCAGGCGTGCGTGTGAGTCAGCGCGCACGCAACCGATGGCCACCACGTCAGCGCCGTCACCCAAGGACACTCTCAATGTCGCCCGAGTGGAAATTATTAACACGTTTTTGTTTCCTAATCGCCGGAAACGCACGGTTTTTATTGTCGGCTCATCGAGGACTCCCCGGCGGCCCCGAGGCCATAAATCAATAATACCGTGTGCGTTGCGGAACGGAGCAAAAAGGGATTGACGTAGAAAGAAAGGGCGAACCGAATGGCAGATCATTAGGCAGATCGGTTCGTCTAGAACATCGCAGACGTTGGCGCTAATGCAAACGATACTTTTCGTTTAACTTTTTACCGTCGACCACCGGCCACCGCCATTGATTAATAGGTTCCGGGTCCGGGCGCGTGGGGGACGTGCGCAAGTGAGCAATTTGGGCGGAAATTGGCTGTTCGCACCCGCAATGGGCGCGAGTGCTCAATGGGATAGTTGCGAAGTGAATTGCGAAAATTTGTACGATCATGCCCACGCAAAGAATCGTGCGCGGGCGCTATCAATGCCAATGTGGCCGCCGATTAGTGGCGGATCATCGTCACTAATATGCCGAGCGAATTTGGCCGATCGTTTCCGCCCAGCGGGGGAGAGCGCGCCCGAGAGAGAGAAAGATCAGGTTGGCTAAAAAGAAAACCATTATTTTTGCGTGAATTTCAAAACTTTATTGAAGATGGTTCCGATCGTACTATTTGCGTCAAGCTTGAACCGCTTTGCTGCCATTTGCCAGAGGTAGTCCTCGTATAGAAGTCTTGGTCCTTTTGGGCGAAAAACTTTAGCAATCTATTTTTGCAGTCGTCTCTTGATCACAATTTCTTATCACTCACGAAGTTTTGCAATGCGTGCGAAGGGTGATAATCGCTTGGTTATAATCGGTCTTCTGTTGGCCGATCCGGGCCGTTTCTGGTCAATTGCTATCTCGAAACAGTTCAGTTGTTGACAGTAGAGATCTGAATTTAACATTTGTCTATAAGGAAGCAACTCATAATAAACGATTCCTTTCAAGTTCCTCCAAATACATAGTAGAACCTTCCTGGCCCGCTAGTTCTGGTGGAGCTGCTTCACCACGCTCAGTCTACGATCGTTTGCCGATGGAAATTCGATTGGCACCCAAACATCGAGTTTCTTTGTGAATCCAGCTTTGCGCAAATGGCTTTAAACTGTTCTGATCTTTAGCTCCTGGACGATGCTGGGCGACTGCTAACATGCTGATCAATTTTGATTATTTCTGTGATTTTATCGATATTTTTGGGAGTGTCTTTTACCATTTTCATTTTCACCTTTTACCATACAAAATCTGTAAAATGCCCCAAATTTTCCCTTTGCTCACTTCCATTGTTCCAAAACCTTGTACTTCATAACTGAATGGAATAAACTAAAACAGTGCAAGAATGTTTCTTAGTGAGAAATTACCCCTTTTGAACGAACATAAGCCAATTATTTGCATAATATTGGGTCTGCAAATTAATTCGTGTGGTTTTTATTCGATCCTATCCCCATTCGGCATTTTCAAGATAGGTTTTGACCGCTTTTATGGTGTGGGGTCGAGTTTTGTCATTTCGAAAAATCAGCTTATCATGACTTTTAACCCATTCTCGTCGTTTAATGGTCAAAGTTTTGCTTCAAATGCATTTATTGTTGCTGATGGGATTGTCCTTCAAAGATTTCATAAGATTTTAAAAGTCCAAAGTACACCAAACCTTTCATATCCCACCATATGCACATCATAACCGTTGAAAAGTGAAAATTTCGCTTTGGTTTCGAAGGACATGGTTCACCAAGCTGCATCGAGGCCTTTTTGGGTTGAGGATTCTTATAATAACTCCCCTCTTCATCATCAGTAACGATTCGGTACAAGAACCCCTTTCTTTTTAGCCGCGCAAGCAGAAATTCGCAAAATTGTTTTCCGTCTTTCAATGTCTCTTTTTTCAATTCTTGCGGAACCCCTAAGACATTTTTCTAATCATTCCCATGGCACTCAGGCGATGGGAAACTGTCGTGTGGACAACTCCTAACATTTCTGAAAGTTCTTTTTGCATCTGACATGCATTCCGTTCGAGCAATGCTGCCAATTCTTCGTCATCAACCTTTTTTTACTGTTCAGGTCGCTCGTGGTTTGAAAAGCAAATTCACCACCTTTTAACGGTGCAAACCACATGCGAAACTTTAACAAAAAATATCCTATACTACGTTAGATGCGTAATTGCAGTAACTATCAAACATATATTTCATAAAAAAATGTGACATTTAGTGAGTAATGCGATTGTTGTACAACCGCACGAATTAATTGCTACACCTAACATTATTTTCGGTGAAATGAGGGGGGGTCCTTTGAGTTTTCTTCCGTGCTGACGTTTCTCTGTCCAATTCGTTCGCAGCACTGGCGATGGGTTCGTGCGGTGCCCTCGGCATCACGGCCGGAGCGCACCGGCTGTGGTCGCACAAGGCGTACAAGGCGAAGTGGCCGCTGCGCCTGTTCCTGATGCTAGCGCAGACGCTAGCCTTCCAGAACAGCGTCTACGAGTGGGTGCGGGACCACCGTGTGCACCACAAGTTCACCGACACCGACGCCGACCCGCACAACGCGACGCGCGGCTTCTTCTTCTCGCACATCGGCTGGCTGATGGTGAAGAAGCACCCGGACGTGAAGGCGCGCGGCCGGGCCGTGGACATGAGCGATCTCGAGCAGGACGCGATCGTGATGTTCCAGAAGCGCTACTACGCCCTGCTGATGCCCCTGTTCTGCTTCGTGGTGCCGACCTTCCTGGCGTACTACTACCTCGGCGAGACGTTCTCCAACTCGTGGTACGTCGTCGCCATCTTCCGGTACGTGCTGTCGCTGAACGCGACCTGGCTGGTGAACAGTGCCGCGCACATCTGGGGCACGAAGCCGTACGATCGGTAGGTATCCCGAGCGAGCGGGACTGGTGCTGGGCAGGATCCGGCGGAAGGAAGGAACCTACGAGTCTCTTTTTCTCCTCTCTTCCGGCAGCAACATTTCACCGACCAACAACACGTTCGTGGCGGTGGCGGCGTACGGTGAGGGCTGGCACAACTACCACCACGTGTTCCCGTGGGACTACAAAACGTCCGAGCTCGGCACGTACAGCACCAACTTCACGACGGCCGCCATCGACTTCTTCGCCCGCATCGGCTGGGCGTACGACCTGAAGTCGGTCTCGGACGACCTGATCCGGAAGCGGGTCCTGCGCACCGGCGACGGCACGCACACCTACAGCGAGCAGGAGCTGACGGCCAAGATGGTCGATTACGTGAACCAGTTGGACCACGAGTCCGAGCAGGCCGTCTGGGGCTGGGACGACCAGGACATGAACGAGCAGGATCGGCTGGACGCGACCGTCAAGAACCGGAGCGACTGATCGACGCCAAGTGACACACACACACACGCACACACCATTCACGGGATGCTTGCACACACACACAAATAGGGGAAAGAAGGTGTTACGTTTGTTTTTAGTTTCTCCGAGCCTCTCTGTCCTTTCTTGCTTCTTGAGCAAAACCCCCTTTCCGTCGTAGGCTTAAGCACTCCTAGTAGCACCGCTGGCAATGCTGACAACCGGTGCCCGCTAGAGGGCGTCCGATGAACAGAACACAATGGCGACGAGAGGGAGGGCAACACATCGCAACAACGCATCGTGTTTATTTATTGTTCTATCTCTACCTTAGCTCTAGCTTAAGTTTGGATTAAATAAAGTATCAGAAACCAGAGAACCTTCCGTTCCGTTGCGTCTCGGCAGGATGGCCAGGATTGGGGCTGCAGGGGAATATTTGGCTTGGGTGAGTCTCCACATCCGCTTATTGCACCACGTCCTAGCCTCGTCTGGGGAGTTTTCTGGGCTCGTAAAGTTTGGCGCGGCCATTAGTTGTAGCCCGCGTTGAAGTAGACCGTCTGTTTGCTCTCCTGTTCGGCTGCGTGCTGCTTCGCCAGGTACATGATGGCCGCGGCGAGGGCGGCATGGTTCACGATACTGGAGAAGATGGTGGCGAACTTGAGGATGGGCAAGACCATGGGCAATACACCCGCCAGGAGCATCGAAGGTAGCAGAATCAATGGTACGCCCAGCTGCAGCACCGTTTTCAGGCCCTTCTTTGCCTTGTCCCGACCGACTTCACCGTCCACGACGGCCACCGCTTTCTTGACGGAGAACTCCAGCTGGTCGGAGCCGCTCGGCGTCAACCGTACGGCCAGCCCGGGCACCAGCTGCAGATCGACGATGCGTTCGTTGAACAGCAACCGCAGACCGCGATCTATTCGCTCGTTCACGTCACTTCCGTTCAGCGCGAGCAGCCGATCGCTGAACAGCTTGTTGTCCGCGGCCCGGTAGTCCGGCAGCAGGATCTGCTGAACATCGTGGGTGAGGTTGCCGGTGTTGGCGAACCGGTAACTCTTCGATTCCATGTTCTGCAGCAAATACCGTTTCCCGCAGTCAACGATCGACACGTGCTCCATGCAATTCAGCACCCGCAGTGGTATCGACTTGATGTACGATTCCCGGGACACGACGTCGGTCTCGGTGCGCAGTTCTGGAGCGAGTAAATAAATGTAGTGAACGAAGTAAATGAGCCAGTGAGTTATCGAAGTGAGAAGTGAGAAAGTACCTGGCCGTTGAAAAAGGTGCGCGTCTCGGCTGGAGAATCTGCTGTGAAATTGCTTGCGCGTTTCACACCTAGAGGTCGCTACCACCGCCACCAGCAATAGCAACAGATTTTGAACGGTTTTTGAATGCATTTTCGGTGTGCGGCGTTTTTCCTACAAACACGCAACTTTTCCGCAACCGCCGGCCACAAAGTTCACAAAAAACGCGGCTCCCTTAGCACGCACGCACGAGTTTCGGGAGTAGGGCTTTTCGAGCTTCTGATCACAGACCGAAGATGCGGCGCCGGCGCCACAGATCGGAGCAGAACTGACGGCGGTCTGACTGGTGCGAAGCTCAAATTGCAACTGATCGTGAGCCGGGGCCGGCAGCTGGGCCTTGTTCTCGGTCCACAGCTCCGTGCCAGCCACCGTGGGCTGCGCGAAGAAAGTGGAAAAACCACTCCTAGCCACTGGTTGTACCGCAACTTTTCCGGACCAACACCGTGCGGCCTATTACTGGCCCCGTGCCCCGGAAGCCCACGCGGAGGCTCGCAAGCTTGTAGCCGGGGCAGTGAAATCGATCGATTCCATTTTGCGACTGTTTGTGAGACTCCTAGGCCTAGAATATGGATCACTTTCCTTCGCGTGACGGCGCATCCCCTTTTCGCAAGGTAAGGAGCCGAGTTGTTCCGAACGTGTCCTGTTTCCGGTGCAAATGTAGGTCTTGGCAGTCGGACAGCATTTTCGCGTAGCGTTGTGTTCCATTTCCTGTGTGTGGCCGAATGCCGAAACAAGTTCCACGGGTGGCTCAGGGTCGGGAAGTTTCGCGTCGGGCCCTTGCCGGGAACGGTGAAGATGACCAGTTACAGTTAATTCAATCAAGTCTGTACAGGTTTTTTTTTAATGGCCGCGCTTCCAGCTGGCTGCGAGTACTTCGGTTTGACGTTTCGGGCTTCGATGATGCACTCGGCGGCGCGGCAGGGCGGAATCTTGCTGATCCGTGGTCTATTTCGGAGCACCTGCGATGCGCTTGCCAGGTGACGCTGGAGTCGCTTGAGTCGGTACTTGAAGCCGTTGGCGCATGATGCGCTTCGCAGGAACCGGGTGCCGGCGACAGCGTTAAATCGAAGAGTAGATTGAAGCGAACGGGATGAGGAAAATGGATCAGACAGAACGATAAGCGATCTCGTGCCTTAACGGTAACTGATCTGTTACACAGCAATTTGCTTTCTTTGCGCCCGTTTTCGATTCGGAGCGATGATAGTGGATGCCACGCTAATTATGACACTTTTAGCGCTCGATTTTCGAGTAAATTATGCTGCAAAAGGCTTACAAGACTTTTTACCGTTTTTTTGCAAACCGCCTCCAGGTTTCAGCATAGCAACGCAAACACTTCATGTGGAGGCCATTTAGGGTATACTTTAAAGTTTACTAGTCTACACTATAAAATGTAATAAAATATAATATAATATGGGGAGCACTAGCAGAGGACAGCTGGATAGAGTTGCAACTTTTATTACTGTAAGCGATATTCTATTATATTTACTGTTCCAAAAATGCGACGTAACGTATTTAAAAGATTTCTATTGCAGCTATTGTTTTAGTTACACCCAAACGGCCTTGCCATGACTTGTAACGATTTAAGATGAATGTTTAAGATTTGTTAATAGAGTATGCGTTACACTAGTTCAATTGGTTGTAAAATAGCACTGATTTTTAGTAATTGACCGAACAGACAAACTTTTGGTATCGAAATTTCAGTCGAAACAGCTTCTGTCTCCAGCTATCAGCATGCATTATCTAAACCATAAACTTTCCAAAGTATTCCTAATTTGTGAAAAATGGTTTAGGTTTCAATTTTCTACTTATACAACATTGGAGAACATTGTTAAAAATGCTTGACAAACAATTTTAATTTAAATAATATCCTTGCAATCAGTTTAAATAGGTTCTCTGTTAAGCAGTGTTGGCAGAGAAATGGTGACTGACGTGCAATTGGTGACAAAATTGATAAAGACTACTTACAGGACCCATGATTAAACGAATAATACAAGTAAAAAAAGGAAGTTTTTCAATTTACTCCATACGATGTCTGGCCGAACGGCTAACAAATTACCTTTCAAGCGTTCGTTAAACGAAAAGATCAAAGACTTTTGAATCTAATTTGTAACGCCGGGCGAACACCCCCAGCAAGGTACAAATTTAACAGTAAGTTGACAACGCGAGCATCCCCGACGATCTATCACGGTAATGATGGAAAATTGTTCATCATCATCGCCGGCCGAGTCCGGCCAGGCGGGGGACTCGGTCGGTGAGAAATATGTGGATTGAAAAGGGAAACCCGCAGAACCCACTCATTAGCACCCAGATGCATCGCTGGAAAGTTGTGCCCTTGAAAGGGGACTCCGATCGGCAGCACGGGGCCAAGTCAAGGGCTACAATCGCTGGTTGCGCACAGTGTTGCAATTATTGCCGCGCGGCCACGATCCAGATTATCGATTTCGCGGATGGTCCAGCCACTGGTTTTTCTGTGCCATTTTCCCGTGGACACTCCGTTTCCAGTCCAGCACGGCTAATCGTACGCTACCGTGGATGGATCGTCCCGCGGACGCAACCTTCACATCGACGGACATAATCGACGCAGCTAATGGGTCATCGGCGATTTGCATCCGGCATCCGGTAGCATCGCGTCCGGGGCAGGGTTTTCCCTTTTACGGCCTCGTGAGGAAAGTGACCGAAAGCGAGAGTTTTTCCGGACGCGATCGCCCACCGATGGTCCGGTGGGTGAAATCAATCCTCCCGATTCGCTGGGCACGCGTCCCAAAACGAACGGGCAGGCCGCCATCAAAGTCGGTCCCCGGCACAATGGAATCGTGCAGTGTCGGTTGTCGTGCTTTTTGGGGTGCTTGGAATGTGGGGGTGTATGACACCTACCACCCACCAGAGGCGGGAGGTGATTGTTTTTTTTTTGGGGAGCGACCACGACCGGCAACCGTTTAAATGCCAACTAACCGATTTTCGATGACACAGTCAGTGTTCCAGCGGCCGTCCGGTGCAGTTCCTCTTGCTCAGGGTTTCGTTCGATTCAAAACGTTCTAACGGCGCAAGCTGAAATCGGCAGAGAGATTTAGAGATCGAACGTTGCTCCAAAAACCGAACGAAATGGTTGCCTTTGATCGCCGTACGGCCGTGGTTGGTGTTGTGGTGATGTGCGCCATCCTGAACCTGGCTTACGGGGCCGAAACGGCCGATGGCGTACTTAACGATGGTGATTTGGCAGGTTAGTGAGCCACGTGGCGGCGGACCAGTGCGCGGCTAGCGGCTAATCAACGACCGCAGTGCAAGTTGAGTTAATTGCGGGCGAAAGTTAACCCTCGGGTGGTTCTACTCATCCGCATAAATGGGTCGACCTCCTGCGGGGGCCACATCCGAGCAACGCGTGCTCGGTGGGGCAGAACAAATTTATCACTTCATTGTGCGCCGGGGCTTGTCATTATACGTGGCACGTTCGCAATATCTCAGGACTTGCCGCAACAACGGTCGATAAACACAGGCCGCCCCAGCTTTTCGGTCTATTTTTTCTAACCGCGGCCAGTTCATTCCGTGACCGAGAAAACAGAAATTGAATTGCTAGGATTCCGCCACTAACCGCCGGCTCTAACTCAACCTTGCAGAGGGACGCACCTTCGGGCACCACTTCCTGAAGCGCATCAGCTACGCCATGATCCCGGCAGCTTTCGTCGTCGGCGTCATCACGACGCTACTCTCCGCGCTGACCGTGGTGTCGATGAAGGGCCTCGGAGTTGGCGTAAGTATTCCGAGACCGGGACGGAGTGTTTATAGAAAGATCCCGTAACACCGTGAAAATGTACTTTATTATGGTTGCCTTCTAAAACGTTAGTATAAGTTTAGCTAAAGTCCAATGTTTTTGCGTGAATTTCAAAACTTTATTTAACGGCTGTGGCCGATGGTACGATTTGCGTCCAATATGCACCGTTTTGTTGCATAATTTGTTACATTTTTTATGGTAGATTCATAACGTCTCTCTTATAGAAGTCTGTGTCTTGTCTTGTAGAAGACGTGTGTTGTGTTATCCTGATGGAACACCACACCTCTTCTGTGGGCTAATTCTGGCCGTTTCTGATCAATCGCTAGCTTTAAACGGTCCACTAGTTGATAACGGAAGCAACTCATAATAAATGAATCGTTTCAAGTCCCACCATATACACAATAGAACCTCCCTGGCCTGGTTAGTCCTGGTTTGGCCACCGATTGAGTCGCTTCATCACGATCGTTTGCCGATGGAAATTCGATTGGTACCCAAACATCGAGCTTCTTACTGTGAAATGTATCCTTTACAATGAGCAAAAAACTTGACATTGTTTAATCGACAGTTTACGGAGGATCATTGTAAGCTTTAACTCATCGGCACTAGTTGACAATCGGTGCCAATCTGAAGGTTATTTTCTAACTAAGCCATCCACAAGCAACAAGACACGGACAGGGTCGGAGAAGGGTCACCCAGTTTGGAGTCACCCCACACACTAATGTACCTTAAAAACACCCTGTTTTTCCTTGTGCTTTCTACTCTGGAACAGGTCATCCTTTTGGTGCTTACTATCTCGCAAGTAATTGCCCGAAGCTTCCCGGCCCCGCTGCCCGCGCCACTTCCGGTGGCCTACAGTGCGCCCGCTCCGGCCCCCATTCCGCTCGTCTACAAGGACTGGTGACGTGTGTGACTCTGTGACCCGCCAGTCCCGCTGCTCTAGTTCGTTATGATAGTTATTTATTTATTTATTTTGCATATGGCCGTGACCGGCGAGCACGCACCAAAGATCGTTAAACCTATACCAATCGGGCCACCTCCGATCGAGGGCCGATCAGATTTGGTGCCGAATAAATTTCTCCACAATTAAAAATTCTGCTCCCGTCCCGTCGGACGTGCGCGATCGTGTCTTTAATTTCACATTATTTTCGGCGAAAGAACGCGGCGCCAAGGGTCCGACTGATTGGGGCCCCCCCCCGTCCCTACCGTCACGATCACGGTCCGCCGTGAAAGTGTCCCCCGGGTGTGTATGTGAGTGCATGTGTCCGGTGCCATTTCCTATACCGGCTCCCCCGGTTGTCGTCTTTCCGGGTGGTGCCGATGAGCAAGAGACATCGGCTGGCTGACTGGCACTGGCTCGCCAGAAAAGGGAACCTGATCTAGATCTGGAACGGAACGGTACCGGTACCCGACCCCGGCCGGCGGCCTCATTCGCCAGACGAGCCCACCGGTGTCACTTGATGGAGCGCGCACACAAGGTCCCGCGTGTGGCCAATTTTGAAAATCCGCCAGAGCGCGAATTTTACGCATCCCAACGCAACGTCAACGCACCCCGTGGGAGGGATTCCCACCCCCGACACGTGACACTCTGGGTGAGGTTTTCACTTTCGTCACTCGGCTCGGCTCGGCACTGAAAGGTAGTGCCAGGGAATTATCATAAAAATGACGGTAACACGCCACACGCCACCAATCAGCGCGAAGTGCAGCGCGTGGAAGATGCAGATTCTTGGCTGTGGCGAGGTGTGCGTGCGACCCACATCCGCCGGCGAGAGTGTGACAGCAACAACCGGCCCGGCCCGGGACTCGCTTGGGACGCCAAGACCAAGGTTTCCAAGACTCTTCGGGGGCTCGGTGCATACGTGGTCTGGTCAAACAATTTCGCGACCTTTGAATTTCCGCAGGCTACGTATATCCGATTTTCCGATTTTGACGTATTGTGAAACGTTCGGCCCATTTCGAGTAATCGTTTGAGTAGACTTGGCTCATCGTCGATTTTTGTCTACTCTAAAATATGGATGGCAAAGAATGTTTATCAATTTTTTTGTGAAAAACGAAATCAAGAGCTTGGACGTAATCGAAGTGTTGACTGTGGCTTACGGTGAATCTATTGAGACCAAAAGCAGCGCTTATCGGAGGTTCAAATTTTTTTCAGAGGTCCGACAAGATGTGGACGTCAAAAAGCCAACTTCGGTCGAATGTTTTGCTTACAGTTATTTTGACTGCAGGGTCGCTGTGCTCATTGCCAAAGGATAGAACAAATCGTTTCTGCCCGAATTTTTGGCCTAAACAACACTCTAGTGATGCTAACGCCACTTTATTCCCCAGATCTGACCCCCCATGACTATTTTCTGTTTTTTCCTTTTTCCACAACCGCTTCGTGGTCAATTACTTTTGTACTACACAAAAATCGACGATGAGCCAAATCTTGTCCAAGCAAAACAGTTGTCAACAAATGAACGATTACTCAAATTGGCCAAATTTTTCACCATAAGCCAAAATCGAAAATCGGATACACCGGTTAGCCCGCGGAAATTCAAATGTTGCGAACATTTTTGATCAGACCACGTATGGGGCTGGATGTCGGCGTCTTCGCCGACGGCTTGAAAGAATATACCCGGAGCGATAAGGAGAGTGCGAAACGGAGAGCGAAAGAGACCGCGCGGAAAAGTGGGCCCCTTCACCGCGCGGAAGAAAGAGAGAGAAAGAGAGAGAGAGCGAGCGAGGGAAAGGAAAACTGTGGGCACATTTTCAATAAAATATAATCGACCACCGGGCGGACGGTTTTCTCCAGTTCGCCGAGAGAGTCGCAACCGTCGAGACACGCGCGCGCGCCCAGTTGCTTCTGTGGAGGAAAAGTGTTTTCCCGGACCCCGGTCTCGAGTCTTGAGTGAAGTTGTGGGATCTGCCTGCTACGGCGATGGTGACGGCCAACAGATGCTGCGGCTGCGGATTACTGCTGTGGGTGCTGGTTGCGCTGGTGTGCGCGGGCCCCGTGTCGGTGTCGGGCGAGATGCGCAAATCCTGGCAGCTGAAGGCTGAAGGCCGGACCGAGGAACCGGGGCCCAGTGCAAAGCCGCCGGAAGCGACCGTGCATAGTGAAGTGCGTGGCGTGGCGTCTGATCAGCGGCCAGACCCAGAACCCGTTACGCTCGCCGCCAGTGATTTCACTAACCTCGATTCGACGACGGCTGCGGGTTCTAGTACGTCGGCTTCGGCTGCTCCAGCGCGCAGGGCGACCGCGCAGTTCAGTAGCCGAGTGCGGAGCAAGCCACCGGTCGGGTTACCGGTCGCGGCCGAAGAGCCGTTAGCGCAGGACCGGGCGGTTCCGTTACACCTGGAGCACCGGATGGACGAGATCCAGGTGGACGACGCGACGGTACAGGATGACGACGACGACGACGAGGAGGAAGACGGTGACGATGACGTTTGGCACGGAGTGGACGCCGAGCAACGGCAAAACCGGACGGAGGTCGATCTGATCGAGAACCTTCTGGACGAGCTGGACGAGCGGGCGAAGGAGCAGCAGGGCCAGGGCCGTCCCGAGCAGCAGGCACCCCAGGAGGAGGAACCGGTCAGGAAGTACACGTTTCCGCCGGTGCTGAACATGACGATCGATGAGCCGAATAGTGTCGTCTCGGTGAAGCTGAACCACGAGTTGGTTCGTGACATACTGCACACCGGTAAGACACCCCGCCACAGACGGCCAGTCGTCTGACGTCTGATCCCCACTTCTGTTTTCTCCCAACCCCCGCATTCGACAGGGCGCGCCGAGGGTGGCGGCATCGGGGGCAAGAAGATGCTGCGGTACGTGATACCGCTGTTTATACTGCCCTTCCTGATCCAGTCCGCCGTCATACCGTTCATGCTGACGGCCGTGAAGCTGTTCCTGCTCAAGTCGCTGATGGCGGGCAAGCTGGCCATCTTCCTGCTGCTGCTGGGCGCGTTCAAGAACTTCACCAAAAAGGACCGCGACGTGTACGTGAAAGACCTGCCCGACCGGCGGTACGAGCCATCGAGCGAGGGCTTCGCCTACCTGTCCGAGGGCCGGCCGAGCAATTGGGTTAACTAGGTCCGGTGACCGTGGGAAGCGGACGGAGGGCGCCGTGTTTACTTATACTCTCTGCTATAGCCGGTAGGATGGAGCCTTAGTATCTTATAATTACGGTAAGCGGTAAGCGAGGGCGAGCGCCGGAGGGGCTACCGGTCCACAGTGGCTCTGAGAGCCAGTACAAACAATAAATAGCACGGCACGGCACGGTGCGCCCGCCAGGTGAGAGGAAGAGAACTTAACGGAAGAGAATAATTGACCGGGGTCTGTGGGGATGGAATCCGATGCATATTTTGCATACCTCCGGTTGTTTTTGGGGTTAACCCCCTTTTGGGCCGTACGTTGGTGTTGAACGACCACCTCCTGGTTGAACGGGAGAACCCCCATCCACGACCCGTATCACGTGTGTTGTTATCTTGTTGGGGAAACAACTGCAACAACACCTGCTGATAGGGCCGGACTGGCCGGTTTTGGGCGAAAGGGGGTTGAGTTCGTTGCCTCAAACTGTCAAGGGATCGCTCAATGCTGCTTTGCTATAGGGTTCATCTAGTGTCTGGATTCCGAAGATTTTGCTGAAACCGCATGTCGTCCAAGTTTTCAGCTTCAATTTCGCCGAACAACAAATCAGCCAACATGTCTCTCAATTTTTCCAATTCTCTGCATTTTGTATTTGGCAAAGATTTGAAGTTTTAATAGTCAAGCAATCGACAGAAACAGTAGATCTTTCCTAGTGTCAGTTAGTCTGGGGTCTTCCTGCTAAAACTGCTTCAGCGAACCCCGACAAGCAATGGACACAACGAGGGCTGGTAGCATCAAACAGGTGTTCAGACAGATTACGATTGAGAACTGGCGGCCTTTGGGGTTCAATTGGCACCGGAAACAGTACCGTGCCCGAGATATGGTAATTTATTGGTCAATTGGACATTATCAGGACGGCTTCAGAAACATCAAAGAAAATAATACATGCCCGGTCTTGCATATGGCATACATTCAGGCGCAATCCCGGGGCTGCATGGGCTGCCGCCAAGGAAAAGCCCGTTCCGTCCGTTGGTTTAAGGGGACGACGAGTCAGGGAAAATCGTTATCTCTTGCCCAGTCATTGATAGTGTTCGCTTTCTTCCAACAGCTTCAAACGACTTACTCGGTGTTGCAACACTGCTGGTGACTCAAAGCGTGCTCGAACCAGGCCATCCTTGAAAGCTGGCATAGCGATAGCTCGCTTATCGCGCGCGCCTTCTAAAAGCTGGCAACTGCCATAACATGAGCATTCCGCATAAGAATTCCACTTTATGCTGGCCGCGGAGAGAAGGCTTTTACAGGCGCAAGGTACTCTGACACGCTTACTAAATCTCCGCGCGTAACCCAAGACCGGGTGGGGCGGATCGATAAGTGTGTCTTATCGCGGTGCGATATGATGTTTTATCAGTTTGTATAAGGCGATAATGAGACACCCTACACTTGCTATTCATTTGTGGCTGTGCCGTAATGCTGCTGGCTGCTAGTCATTAGTGTGTCAGCTGAGGGGAAAGGTTGAGCCGTGGTCAACCAAGCCGTACTGTGAAGAAAAAAGTCACCAAAAGCTCGGTGGTGCCACACGGAACCGTGAGCCAACGTTGCACAGTGTTCCAACCCATCGAAAAAGTATCAAGATGAGCTGCGCCCAGTGTATGAGCAATGTCGGCGGTGAGTGAAACCCAATAAATTCGAGCAACGGGGGCAGGCCGCATCCTGGCCGGTGGTTGTCCATGGCGCTAACGTTGGCCTTTGTTTTCTTCTCTACAGAGTTGATTATGAACAATAAGCTGGTCACATTCCTTAGTGTGGCCCTGTTTGCGTTCGTGATCACCGTGATAGCGTTGGCCGTATCGAACAACAATAATGCGGCCGATTTGGACGAGTGTCGGGCAGAGTTGGACAGGCTGTTAAGCTTGACAACGACTACGGTAGTCGCTACTACTACTACTGCTACTACGGAACCTACCACTACAGTAGCAACGGCATCAGGCTAGAATCTGCAAACCGGGACCACTTATCCTTTCAGCGAAGCATTTGGCGGGAACACAACGAAATACGTGTACCTGTTTTATCAAACTTAACCATTAGTTGAGAACCGTGCGCAGCATGCGATCGGGGGAAATCTCGTCGTCAGGTGAATCTGTTGAGGCGGTGAATGCAAGCGTTGCACTGCGCTGGAGTAAAAAATCGGAACAATAAACGATAAACGATTCGGAGGCCCATCAAACACAACACGTTCTGTTCAATCCCGGTGATAAACAATTGCTTCTTCCTAAATTCCGTTAGCCATAATCACAAAATTTGCACAACGCGTCACTGGTTTGACAAAGTGGACGGTGTCACTCATACCAAGTCAAGCAAACTCATGCTCACATGGCCGCAATTGGCAGCGGAACTTGGAGATTCACGTCGACGGTATCTCAATGGTTCCATCTAAGCGTGCTTATAGTGACTAATAGGCTCTTATCAGGTTATCAAGTCCATGGGTGATTTGCCCAAAGTGGTGTCTGCATTGCACGAACAGCCCAACGGAAAGAAAACCCGTTCAAGAAACCGGGTAAACCAAGCTTTCGGCCCACAGCAAAGCACAGGTTCTACCATCGTAAGGCTGGTGGAAGTTGTAAATTCCAAGGCAAAGCCCTGTGCATGTTTAGGGATTTAAGGAGTGGAGTATATCATGTATCAAACGCACTGCCAAGGTAGTGCCTCGGAAACTTCTACAAAAACCTGCAGCACTTGCTAAAGGCTTTAAAGGAAGACAAAAAGGCCAAGTAAGCTTCTGCACTAGTACGAATCTGGGAAGCTGGCAGTGATTAATCATAGATAAAAGTGTAATAGAGAAGAATTATTCATCTGATAAAGGTTGCCTGTGAGTCATCTAGAGTCTTGCCTGTGGAAGGAAGAAACCTTCCAGGCATCGACACAAGCCTCACAAACTTTTAGAGGTTCACGCACTTGTTGAGGTATTCACGGCTTTACCGACTTACCGACTGCCTTACAAAACATTAAACAAACCCTGTATGCAGTCTTGCTGCTTTGTAAGTTCAACGGAACATCGATGTAAGGTATTGACTTTCAGACGAAACAAAATGAATATAACGAACAAAATGAAAGAATTGATGGGAGAGGCGTCAGCAAAAGGAGAATGAATGCTTCATTCGTACATGTAATGTTACATCTACAATTGACGCCTTAAATCGACGCCTTAGGCCAAAGCATGCGACTACCATTGCACCAGCGTAACCGTTATCAAAATTCGAAATATCAAAAAACTTCGCATGGAACGTTTTGTGCAATCGACAGAATTGTACGCAATATTGCTTGAGGGATTTGAAAGCGCTTTCTTCCGGATATCTGATCTAGACCAGTTAACCTCGAAACTGCAAACATGTTTTGGAATGGTCTTTTTGAATCTCTAACCTATTATTCGGACAATCATTCTATCTCAACTATGATTCACAATATTAACTGTATTCCGCGCTTATCAATCAAGCTTCGGTTTTTCTCATTTATCTCCTTTCGGGTGACAGTGTTCATGTAGGCACAAATAAAACGTAGCAGAATGAGTCAATTGATTAACCGTGCAGGCATGCGTCCTGAGTGTTTCGCGAGTAAATAAGTGAAAGATGAGATTGAAATGCTTTGTGTATTTTTGTATTATCATCCACCACGCGGACATATGGCGCACGTTTGAAATCGATCGGTACTGCAATCTCTGTCCCTCTTCTGCCCGCTATCTGAAGGCGTCGTGCGTGAAATTAAGACAGCTTATCGGGCTAGGGTAGTAAATAGGTAATCGTTTCACCGGCACGTCTAGGAGGTACACTCTAATAAACCATTTTTGTCAGCAAAGGTTTCAGTTCATCTTCAACCGTTCCTTGGGCAGGCCGGCTCTTCGCGGCGGTTCCTGGACGCGTTCGCCAGATAACATTGACGGTGGGAACACGTGTTAATCAGTGATTGTGCATCGGGCGGGTAGATAGTAGCCCTAGAGAAGAAAAATGGTCAATCAAATTGTACAACAGTCGAAAGGTAGGTATATCTGACACCGAGGGCTGTCTCAGGCACGTCACTTTGGGACAATAGATTTGCTGGCTAGAGTAACATTGCTGATTACTTTGGGACGAAATTGAATCTCCCGACCGAAACTGGTGCCCATCTCATCCCATCGTTGTGAAGTGCACGATAGTGGCATATTTCCTACGTGCTCGAAAAATTGAACCTTCCGAATATTCCGTACCCTGCTATCATATCGCCCCCTGATTTGTTGATAACGAAAAAGTCGGTGTTCTAAATTATTCTTTTCATTTGCCATAAAAAAAAAACAAAATCTGTCCGCCCCGAAAGACTGGATACTCAACAACAAGGCTGCCACCTTTCTATCCGTGGCACTGTTTGCGATGGTTATTACTACGATTGCGCTGGCCGTCTCCAACAACAACAACGCCTCGGACTTGGATGAATGCTGGCGGCAAGTCGATGATATAAATCAAGCGTCAACTACTTCGGTCCAACCTACGTCCAGCTCCGAGGAGACCACCTCGGAGAGCAATGAATCAACCTCGACCACAGTGTCAATGGATACGTCACCGACTACACCGGGCTCTACTACAACTGCAGTCGAGGAGTTACCGACTCCTGTGCCCGTTATAAACTACCGTCTCCCGCAGGATAACGTACCTTTACACTACGACTTGCTGCTGCACCCGAATCTGCAGGAAGGTACCTTCACGGGGCGCGCCACAATTACGATCCTTACGATGCGCGCGAACGAACAGATCGTGCTCCACAGTTATCTGCTCGATCTGGGAACGGTGAGGTTCAGCTGCCTCAACGATACGTCCTTGATATTCGTGGTAGGTGTTGACTGACTGCCATCGGGCGATTTTGGAGTTCGAGGTTCGTCTAAGATGGTCTTCCTTTCCTGTTTTACACAAACAGAACACCAACAGGGACGACCAGCGAGATTTCTTTATGGTAAATCTCAGCCGAAGCATGGCCGAAGGTTACATATCGGAACTGACGATCGAGTTCAGTGGACGGCTGGACGACCAGATCGTTGGCTTTTACTCCAGTTCCTACCGCACGAGTACCGGCGCCGAAGTGTAAGTAAAAGCAATTCCACCGTAAGGGAATCGAGCACGAGGGCCCGGGCCGTAACTATAAATACTAGGGGCGATTTGCGTTTTTTCCACCCACCGACTCCACTGCACCCCTTCGACCCACTACGCGCACAGGTGGCTCTTAATTACTTCCGAAAGGAACCTGATCTCTCGGAGGGAAGGGCTCCGAGTTTCGTCATCGGGCCCGTAGAGATATTTGCCTGCCCGAGCGGACCGACGTAATCGAATGGAATGTCACTCCAGGCATGGTCTCTCCACCAGCCACCAGGCATTTGTGTTCGTTCGTCGGTCTGATGGCGCCAGGCGCTTTCTTGTTCGCTGCCAGTGGCGCACAGAAGCGGACTTTAATTCCGGGTGAAACAGTGGAAGCAGTGCAATAGTCCTCGGCAGTTGCCACGGTACGAGCCACTTGATCAGCTTTGCAGAAAGTGCAAGTGCTGTGGCAGTTCCCGCCAGTGAATGGCGGGGGATGACGTGGAGTAGAATCTGATAAGGCAGATTTTATAGCCCCACTAGAAGTGGTTACGGGAGAGGAGAAGATTTTCCTGACGAAAGCCATTCATAGCGCAAAGCTCAAGTGTGGGAGGCCCGAATTACTGTAAGGCCGAGTGGGTTAATCGTCGGTATGGTTACTGTGTGCCATTCTGAAGTAGCCCCTCACTTACCGATAGGCCGGATTCTTTAAGTAGTGATTGATTCACGTTCGCTCAAGAGTGATGTGTTAGGCCCCCGCCACATAACGCTCTGTGCCGTATCCAGCCAGCAATGGGGCACTTGAGCGTGTCACACGTGCAGCGAGAGGTCAAGTTTAGCCTCCGAAACACCACGGGCACGGATCGGTGCGAAGGGAACGTGAAGACGCTTCCCAGTGCGTCGCACCGCCGGCCAGCCGGTGATGACACTGACGACGTGAGAGGCACTGCGGGCGGCTAATTTCACTTCATCAAAGTAATAAGCTGCGGGAGAAAAAGCGAAAAAGCCAACCTTCGGTCTAGCGGCGACCGGTGGCAATCCGATGGCTGCTACCGTGATTGGCTGACCGTGCGAAATAGACACTGACCGCGGACGCTGGGACCGAAGGGGTGGTGGTCTACCGACTCTCTGTGCCACCACCGAGCCGACCGCAGCAACAGCAAAGATCGACCGTTCCGACGTGTACGGCCTTTCAGTCGTTTGTTTACCCGTTCGGCGATCGGATCGGCCTTTGGACGCGATCAAACCCTTTCGGTTCGTAAACCGCCTGCCGATTCGTGTTCGTTGGCGGTGCAAGCTGCAGGACAGCACCACCACAACCAAGAGGACGCGCTCCCCCAAGAGGGTTCAAGGAAGTGTGGGTCGGAACCCTAACAGTGATGATGCCCGTGTCCGCAGGATGGGGAAGAATTTTAATTTTTGGGGCGCCAAAAACAGGTTTTGGCCCAAAAAATTGGCCCGAATTCGGGTTTGAGACCCCTTTTCCGGCACATCTCCCGGTGTAGCGTTCGCCAGTTCTAGTTTCGCTGTTTCGGTGTCGCGCGATAGGTGTGTGTTTTTTTATTGGTATCCTTGGGAGGCGAAAACATCAATTGACCAATTGTCCGGCCGGCGGCGGACAGTAATGAGCGCGAGGTCTAGCGTCGTCGTGTCGTCAAATCGTAAGACGCTGGCACACGCTGGTTGTTTAGCTTGCCTGTTTGCCAGAGTGACGGTGGAAAACCGATTCCGAACCCGCTGAGTTGCCTTGACCCGATCCAACTGACGAACGTATAAAATCATCTGCCGCGGTGGGAGTATGCAAATCGATGCAAATAGTTCTTTCATAGTTGGAATGTTACACTCTTCAGCGGTGATTGTGATGTTTTTCGGTGATAAGAAGAGAAGTTATCGGTAACCACAGTCGCCTCAAACTAGCTGGTAACGATAGCAGAGCCTTGTGGGGGCAAAAATAGTTTCAAATCCAGTGCTCGGAATTGGGGCTCCGTTGTGCTTAACGATGCGTTCCATTCCGCGAGAGTGTTCCACGTGCTCCCTGCTACGTTTCTACGAAACCAGCACGAATCCTGATGAGCGCCGTTGTCCGATCTTCCGGACGGAGGACCATCAACAAGTGCATGTCGTTATGGGTGGCTACAGCTCAAAACCATTACCCATTGAAACAATAGACCACAATTTTGAGCCACACTCGCGTGACACAAATCGACACGGTTTGGAAAGTTCTCCCAAAAAATGACACACATACTGTGTGTATGTGTGTGTGTGTCTTACGGCACACTTTCATGGCGTGTCCCGTCGGCCTTGCGAGCGCTTCTTCATTTGGGCCGCACCCGAAACTGAACGTGCGTTGCATACGAAACCGAAAGGGTTGGATCATTCGCATCCTTCGACTTAGCCGCTCCGCCGCCGGGGGGCCCGATGGTTAGGGGTTGCGACACCGCGCACCCTGGTTAGTTTTGTCGCCCCTCCCGGAGGGCGGTGGGCCGCGAAATTGGTTTCGGGTAAAGGGTAGTTTCGTGTCGATCGGTTACGCTGCGCCAGATTTGCATCATCTTTCGCGCACGGCAAGCGACCGCGACCGAGGCTTTCGCCTTTTCCGACACAATCCGAGCACACCGACCGTTGCCCGTTTGACCGGTCACGTCGTGTTGGGAAGCACCCAAATTTGGGTGGTAGATGCCTAAACAGTTCACTGCATGGTGTCCACGGAGTAGTAGCAAGTGATTCAGTGCTTCAGTCCGATTAGCTAATCTTCGTTGCGTGTCCGACCTTGTGCTTCCATTTCTAGAATTTATAGCTTCGTTTGGCGCGCTAAAAGTGTGACTGTAATGTGTGCATCGCTAGCGTGTGGCGAATTTATGTGAAATACGAACCCAACCACAGCCCATGACCGTGAAACCGACGCCGGCTCGGCCGGCTGCCCATTTTTCGCATTCCGCACGCCGGGCCTCGATCGATCGATCGATTCAGTCGGGCACTCGATCCCGATCGTCCTTTGTGATAATTTCGCTGCTCGCTGCTTGCGCGTTTCTGTTCTGCGTTTCGCTGTGCCTGCTGACAGCACTGGTTATGGTGGGACGGAGCCTGTCGGCGCAGCGACCACTAGGCAGCGCCGATTTGACAGCCGCTGTCAGGGACGAAGCGTCGAATGACAATCATTTACGGCCCGAGCCGGACCCGGTTAATCGCAGTGCGATTTTCCTGCCGAACTCAGTGTTTTATTCCGAGATTCCGGGGGTGGATTCGATGAATCGAGTGTTCAAGATGGGCACACAAGTGGCCCGCAAGTTGGGTTTCCGTCTGCCGCGCCACATACGGCCGGTTCACTACGAGCTGCGATTGCAGGCCGATTTGGCGAACGAAACGTTCAGCGGTTCCGTCGGCATTGAGCTTAACATTACGGACACGACAAACTATATCGTGCTGCACAGCAAGCGGCTTGCGATCTCCGAGACGGTGCTTCTGGCCAAAGAGGACAGTGGGCGAGAGATCAACATTCTCCGGGCGTACGAGGTGCCGGAGCACGAGTTCTGGGTAATAGAGACGCAGGCCGACATTGCAGCCGGTGGCTATCAGCTGAGCCTACAATTTACCGGCAGCCTGGCGGATCGCATTATTGGATTCTACAGCAGCAAGTACCGCGATAAGACCACGAACACAACAAGGTAATTCCCGGGGGCTGGGGTGCGGGGCTTACCTTATTGTTTGCTGCCGGTTGGGAGTGTTGGACCGTTCAAGACACCAGCAAATCGCTTATCGAGCCAAGAAGAATCAGCGATAAGGAGCGAAGACAGTTGAAGATGCTTTACGGCAAGATCTCCCCCCATAGCAACGCAGACTGCAATTGCACGATACGATGATTTCGGCACAATCAAGTGTCAGTTGATGAATTTTGATCGCGTCATGCGTACGATTTCAAATAAATAATTCTTTTTATTGAGGGTTTCAACATTTTTAACATCTTTTTAAATATTTTCTTTTTACATGTAACTTGCATCGGTTGCAGAAAAATCGCAACATCTAAGTTTGAGCCAACTTTTGCGCGCCAGGCGTTCCCGTGTTTCGACGAGCCCGAATTGAAAGCGGAGTACACGATCCATCTCGTTCATCCGGAAGGCGATGGCTACGAAGCACTTTCGAATATGAACGTTAAGGAAACGGTAACGGGGACACCGTCGGCCGGCCTGGCGACGACCACCTTCGAACGGAGCGTCAGTATGAGCACGTATCTGGTGGTGTTCATCGTGAGTGATTTCCTGTATGAAGAGGCCACCGTGGTCCCTAGCCACGGAACGT
The DNA here is from genome assembly GCF_943735745.2 of Anopheles bellator. Classification (NCBI taxonomy): domain Eukaryota; kingdom Metazoa; phylum Arthropoda; class Insecta; order Diptera; family Culicidae; genus Anopheles; species Anopheles bellator. The sequence continues at coordinate 37,841,824 of NC_071286.1, forward strand.
CGTTCCCGTTGCGAGTATACGCGACTCGGTATCAGCAGGATAACGTACTACTTGCGTTGCAAACGGCAGTCAAAATCATCGAGCATTACGTGGAATACTTTGGCATTGAATATCCGCTACCTAAGCTGGACTTGGCAGCGATTCCTGACTTTGTCTCGGGTGCCATGGAAACGTGGGGCCTCGTGACATTCCGGGAAACGTCCATCCTGTATAACGAGGCCACGGGTAGTACGGCAAACAAGCAGCGCGTGGTAAGTGTGATCGCCCACGAGCTGGCTCACATGTGGTTCGGCAATCTGGTCACGATGAAGTGGTGGAACGAGCTGTGGCTAAACGAAGGCTTCGCCAGCTACATCGAGTACAAGGGAATGCATGAGGCGTTCCCAGAGTGGGGCATCAAGGAGCAGTTCATCATCGACGACCTGCATTCTGTGATGACGCTGGATGCTACGCTCGCCTCGCACCCGATTGTCGTGTCGGTCGAGACCCCGAATCAGATAACGGAGATTTTCGACACAATCACCTATTCGAAGGGTGCCTCGGTTATACGGATGCTGGAGGATTTTGTGTCGCCTGCCATATTCCAACAGGGCGTCACGAACTACTTGAACAATCACAAGTTCGGTAGCGGCGTCTCGGAGGATCTGATGCGCGAGCTGGACGACCTGGTGACGGAAGTTCGCGTCTCGGAAGTGATGGACACGTTCACGAAGCAGAAAGGATTACCGGTGGTGACGGTCGAGCGAAACGCTGTGCAGTACGTTCTACGTCAGCAGAGATTCCTCGCCGATCAGGATGCGGCCAGTCAGGAAACGGAGCCGTCACCGTACGAATACCGCTGGTACATACCGATTACGTACATTAGTTCGAATGATGACACCGCTGTGCAGCGCTTGTGGTTCAAACCTGGTGATGAGCTTGTGCGTATCGATGTTGCGGCCGTCGGAGGATCGAACGGTTGGATTAAGCTAAACTACCAGCAGACGGGCTACTATCGGGTGAACTATCCCGTAGAGATGTGGCAACAGTTCAGCAACGAGCTGATTGCAGATGTGAACAAGTTCACTATCGGCGATCGTACGGGACTGTTGAATGACGCGTTTGCCCTTGCCGACGCATCGTTACTTAAGTATAACTACGCTCTAGATATGACGCGCTATTTGGAAGCCGAGTCAGAGTACGTGCCTTGGTCAGCCATTGCCAGCAAGCTGAAGACGATTCGCTATCTCGTGTACAACAGCAATGCGTACGATGATATTACGGTACGTGGTCCTAGTGGTGATGTAGCACCAATTGATATATCGCTGATCAAGTTCCATTGCATCTTTCACTTTCTTTACGTTGCAGAAATACACACAACAACTCGTCTCAAGTGCTGTTACGTCCGTCGGTTGGGTGGTTCCAGCGAACAGTGAACACATGCAAAAGTAAGTGACCTATCCTGCACCAGTTCACGGCCCTTCAATACTCATCCGGATTTGGATTCTCTTTTATCATTCAGTCTTCTCCGAACCACCGTTTTGGATCTGGCTTGTTCGTTCGAACATTCGGAATGTCTAGCGGAAGCTGGTAAACTATTCAATCTGTGGCTAAAGGAGGACGGTACCATTCACCCCGATATTCGCTCGGTCGTGTACACGTACGGTATTCAGTCATCCGGTGTGAGCGTTGCCGACTGGGAGCGAGTGCTGGAACGCTACAAGCAGGAAAATGATGCGAACGAAAAGACGAAACTGATGACGGCACTCGCCTCGTACCCTGATCAGCGGGTGATGCGTCGGCTTTTGGACCTGTCTTGGGACACTACGGTCGTGCGCACGCAGGATCAGCTGAGCTGCATTCAGAGCATCGCCGCCAACCGGCACGGCGAGCAGGCGGCTTGGGAGCATGTGCGGGAAAACTGGGAACGATTGGTCGATCGATTCACCATCGGGGAACGCAATCTCGGTCGGATGATACCCTCGATTACGGGCCGCTTTACAACGCAGGCACGGCTGATGGAGCTGCAGGACTTCTTCGCCCGCTACCCGGAAGCAGGTGCCGGTGAATCGGCCCGACGACAGGCGCTGGAAAACATACAGAACAACATTAGCTGGTTGAAGCGGAACGAAGCCGATGTGGCTACCTGGTTGAAGGAGGTGCTCGAACTCGAGCGAACGACCGTTAGTCCGTAGTGTCCACTAGCCACGCCTTTGATCGACAGAGAGCTTTTATAGTTTTTATTTCCTTCCCCTTACTCAGCTTTGTGTACTAAGAGATAAAATTGCAGGTACGCATTCGGAAAGAATTTTCCCATTCGTGCTTTTCTTCATTCCTCACGATCACATCGTTCGCTGAGCTGCATGATTTGTACTTTCTTCTCTCTCGCTGTATGTGGTGTTTACCGTATATTGTTTATGGTTCATTTCGATTCCAATCGGCGATACAGCGTTCCGCTTCGCGTATTCGCCACTCGCTACTGGTCGTGCGCCTTAGCGAATCTCACTGTTCACCTCGGCCATGAATCGGGCCAGTTCCGCACTGGAAAACTCCTCCTCGTCGAACTCTTTCAGGCTGGAGTTGCTAATGGTATTCGTGTCGACACTGTCGCAACTGTTCCGCTTGCGGTGCGCCTTTCGCCGCTCGCTTCCTTGCCCGGTTCCCGTCTGGCCCGGTGTGCTGACGGGGGATTTACTGAACGCCAAAACCTTTTTTGTACCACGCCGCAGCTTCTCTGCGATCGTTGACAAACGCCCCGATGTTTCACTATCGGGGGGTGCACCATCCGGCCGAGTGGAACCATTTGAGCGATTCAGTCGACCGTTGCTGCTGAAGTTAGTCGACTGGCTGCTGCTGATCGAGACGCAATGAAACTCGGCGCGCGTAAAACGCCCCGGGGATGTACGAATGCGATCGTTTGTCAGCAGCGACATATCCGACTCCTGGTGACAGAGATCGGTGTTTCGCTTTGCGGGATTACCGGTACCGGTCGTCAACGGTGTCACTCCCAGTACATTTCCAGGACTACTGTGGCCCGTGGTGCCCAGGTTGATGCCAGCACCGACGCAGGTCATATTATTCGCGTTATACTTGAACGAACCGGCACCAGTCACGCCGTACCGGGACACGGCACTGTATGTGTGCTGGTGACCTTCCAGTTTCGTGCGACTATCACCACAACAATTGACTTTCAGTGTGTGCTAAAAAATAGGAAGAGGAGGAAGATCGTAGTTACTAAATGAGGATTATCCTTTTTTTCGAGTTGAAACTAGCAGTTCCGATGCGAATTTCCGAAAGAAATAGATTTAAAAAATAGCGGTACCCGGTAGCGGTTAAATTTCCTTTTGAAAATTTGTGTAACTGTACCAACTTATGAATATCCCTCCCGCAGATTTTTGGTCGACAACGAGTGATTTTATTTCCGTTCGATGTTATTGATTCAATCACGCCGCCAGTGCTGGAGCTTTATTCAATATACGATAAGCGTTTTATATTCAATAAGCCTGTGGTTCGGCAACCCTGTAACATGCTGCGTATTGCGTTGTTTACACAGCATAAACATGCGATATCAGCCTCTCCAACAAGTACATAGATGTCGAAGCAATATGTGGCCCCCTTGGGATGGTTGCTAGTTGTTTGTCTCAAACTTTTTCCCCACAAGCGCTATTCCCGCTGGTCAATAGAGCGGTTAGAATCGGAATAGGTATTTATCAACGTAATACTCCTGTGGCAGTCACCACTTCGACAGTTCGCCAAATGTCCACACGTGGCAGTGGTTTTTGTCGGAATATGGTTAAAGTGTCGGTAGCATGTGGCATTGAATTGCACGGGCACAAGTAAATGAAACTATCGAATGAACGAAAACCGGGCGAAGAAAAGCGTTAGAAAAGCATGTGGCCGTGGTATTGGTTTGAATGTGACTGTTGAAACTTTCTTGCCCTTGCTCAAAGTGTAGGGGTCATCCATACACCATTGTTGGGGTCAACCAATGTATTGTTAGTTGAACACACGAAGAGGACGGAAAAGTTACTTGATATTTTACAGTTTCCTGTCTTCTATTTTGCTAGGTTCATTTTGGAAAAAGTGTCTTATCTAGATATTGGTTCCAGCTTTCCACAACCACGGTGAACATGCCACGCTCGAAAGGAGTAGTATCACAAAGTTTACGGGTCGGCTGTTGTTACGAAAATGGACAAAGTTTTTTCTTCGCAAAGCCCAATCGTCTTGTGGCAAAAGTACGCTGAACGCTCTGGCCGAGAAAAGATGGAATAAAACTATAGAAATCAAACACCGTGTGCACATGGCGGTTGACCCTGTTGGTTGACCACAATACCTGGACAGACAAACTTTGGTGGGAAAAGCGTTCCTTTTTTTTTTGGAAAACTCAACACGCACACATGATCTCGACGCACTCTGTTGTCGCTCGTGGTTCGTACCCAAATCGGCGAAACCGTCTGACCGGCTCCCTGGCGCTCCCGGAATCCATTTACCGAACAGCAGTGTTCACTTACTCTCGACGCATCCCGAAACTTGTGGCTCATAATGTTGTACAGCAGCGGATTGATGCAGGTTGACAGGAAGTACAGTATGCCGGAGATGAAGTTCAGCGCCGTGTAGACGTCGTAGAAAAAAATGCTGTCCGTGTTGGTAAACGCACCGTAGACGGCCATTAGGCGTTGGGCGTGAAACGGAGCCCAACAGATGAAGAACATTGCCACGACGGCCACTGGCCACGGCAATGCACGCAGGGAAACGAGAAACAGAAACGAGTGGAGCGAAAAAGAATGGTTGAATTAAGCGAATTAGGAGCTGGCAGGAGCACACGATACGATAGCACTCCTGCCATTGCGGTTCAGGCTCTCCTGGACACGACTGAGCCGGGTAGCTTACCCAGCATGCGGATGACCCGAGTTTGGGCACTCACGCCCCGGGACCGGGCAGTGTAGTCGGTGGATGCACGTTTAACACCCTGCAGTAATTTGCTTTTCCGTAGTTTAATTCCAATCAGCACGTACAGGACCGCTATCAACGTCATCGGGCCCACGAAGAACAGGAAGCTGGAAACCTCGAACGCGTGCACAAAGTGCCGATTTTTGATCTAGTTTCGGTTCGGGAACCGGGAAAAGAGGGAAAAGAAATTGATCAGATATGCATACCGATACGCTTGGGCTGGCCGAAGTTGATGGTTAGATTACGATGGATATGCGTGCCGTGGTCGCTGGGAACTGACCCGGAACTGGACCGAGAATCGATTTCGTTGGTGCAGATAAACGAGTAAATATTTGCAATGCGCCGGGAAATCTGCGTCACGTAGTAGTACGGGAGAATGGTTACGGGTTTTCAGTGCCATCGAAAAATCCTATCGAAAACAAATCGAAACCCGGAATTGGGTGCAGAAACATGAGTCAATGTTTTTGTAATACGGAAAACTTTTGTACCAAAACAAGTCGTAAGGCAATGAAAATTTGGACACTTTAGCACTAGCTTACTGTTAGCCAACATTCTGTGCAAAATTGTTGGGTTCAGGGCAAAAACAGGTGGCCACCTTCGGATCGTTTCGGATTGTTTTCAAGCGAGACGTGCCGTAAGCGAATAACGAATACTTCAAGTGGTTCTGTTTTGGTGGCCTCCTCCTTTCAGATTACTTTATCTTTGCGACGTTACACAAACAAATAAAGTGGTGTGGTGTAATCTTGCCGTACAGCGGAATGCACTCGTAGTATCTCTTTCCAGTTTGGTAAATTGAACCCCCGGGAGCGCCAAGTGGAAAGCTGATCCGGATGTTTGATGGAAATTTGCCAATTTTTGGTGGAACTGACTGCCGACGAAGACAAATTCATAAATGGGAGAGTTCCCACCCAGTCCATCTCATTATTTATCGCGGCCATTCATCGCAGCTGCGGCCACTTTTAATACGCCAATACGCCAGGACGGAAGGATTGGTGTGCAATTTACGATAACGGGGTTCGATTGATTGAAAGCTATATAAGAGTAGCTTTTATGTTCCCTTTTTACTCAATCCGTTACCCATGATGGGCAGCAGATATCACATCGTACTGGTGAATCCGGTGTCCATGGAAACGGCAGACGGGATGCTTTCTGGAAAGTGGAAAAGCAATTTTCTTATTGCAGTGCACTTACCGTGCAGAGGCGGCTGTTGGGTGTTTCCACGATACCAAACTGTAGCGCTTGCGGGGTGGCCAACCCGAACGCCACCAGCCAGATGACGATGACGAATCGGACCGCTCTCGATAGCTTCGACATGGTGTGTGAGCTGCGTACGGGGAACGGGAAGATAAGTGAGTGGCCTCGGCTGACCGGACGTAAATTTCTTAAATCTGCCATCGGTGAGCAAACTTACCGGAACGGGTGACAGATTGCGATGTACCGCTCAACGGTGAACGTGGTGATGGTGAGGACCGTCGCATTGGCAGCCGTTTCCGCCAGCAGCCCCGTTATGATGCAGGCAATCTGGTTGAACGGGTACGACAGGGGATTCCACGTTGCGTACAGCTCCTGTGGCATTCCTACGAAAAATGCAAAAATTGTTATTGTAGTAGAGCATCCCGGGCAGTGCAGCTAGATCCGTCCGGATCGGACGGATAGTTGCCCGAATGCCTGGCCCTATGGTACAATCATGGTCACTACATACGGACGACCGCCCTAGCGGCCCTAGCCGGTAGCATTCAATGGGAAGGAAATATTCATAAATTGACTTGTCGATGTCAATGGATGTAGTTGTTTGGTAAAACATTTGTGGTATGTCCTTTGGACAGTATGTTGCACCCGTGCTACCAGTGGTCCACTAAATTGTGGCATTCATCCAGTATATCAACGACCCGGGTAGTATAAGCTAGTTTCCACATGTACAACACCGACGGCATGGATTGCGGCCAGCTGTGTGCTTCTCGATGCTGCAAATGTTGGCACGGTTCAGCGAGACATCATAAAAGGGTCGGCAGGTTCACTTAAAAAGTTGTCTGCATAGTTACTGGAATGGCTGGCAGCATGCATACGTCAGTCGAGGGATTTCTTTGACCATTTCCGCCCAAAATCTAAGTGACTCGGGGTATCCACGCGTAATCCCATTCCATCCACTCGGGTTTACAACATGTTCCGAAACCCGCAGCACGGAAGCTATCTGCGAGGTAGTTGATAAAGTCACGATGGTTTATTTTTATGCTCACCCTAGGTTACGCGCCCGGCAAAATGCCGATTTATGTCCATCATTTTGGGAACTTTTTGTCGCACTTTGTTAGCCAGTCGTTTCGAGTCGTTAGCCTTCATAAACTGCTCCGCAGCCACCATTGGACCAGCGTGTTCGCTAATTGCGGCCATTTACCGCTAATATTTGTTGAGCTGACCATTTTGTGATATGACCTTTTGGAGTTATTCGTTTTCCAAGTTTATATGTAAAGTAATGGAACTTTTATGCCTCGAACTAAATGCGAAGGTGTTTACGATAGGGACTTGATTTCCCGACACTGCTTCTGCCAGTAGTTGCTAGGAGACGAGCTCCCTCGCCAGAAGGTTCGATCCCCTTTTATAGTGTGTGAGAATCATTCGGGTTTATTTCGATTGTTGCCATCGAAACCAGTGGAGCTTCTAAAAATAGAAGCTAGTGCGTACTAATATTTCAGTTTGAGAAATCTAAGTTAACCTTCGATCGACATGCGTATGCGAAACCAGTGCATATTTTGAGACAACGAATGGATGGAGAAGAAAATCTTCTTATCGCGTTATTCAAGGGCAGAACATTTTCAAATCGCCAATACGGTCAAAGTCGAACGAACGTCATTTGCATTAGTCAGCGAATTCCTTCGGCAGCTTGTAATCTGACAAGAATTAGTTAAATTTGAAAGTGTTGCCGTTTTTTCATAATGTGATGTTTACAGCTGATTTCAAGTTAGTTTCAAATGTGTTTGTCCTAAGAAGAATTTCGTACACTTCGGTCAATTTAAGAACAAACAATGAGACGTTGATTTTGATTGACAGGTTCCGAAGAAACGAATAGCCTAGTACTAGAGGACAGAGTGCAGTAGTAAATTTCTGCAACACTTTTCGTTATCTTTCATGTTTCAGGATATTCGAAAAGCGTCAGTAAATTTGACCCATATAATAATCCATCGCACACGGTTTATCAAACATAGTAGAGCATTAAAAGAATGTGATCCAAAAGGTGTCAAAAGACAAAAGATGCTACTTGTCTTTTTTGGAGTAAACCTCGATCAAACAGAGCGGAACAAATTTCGCGTACGCCCAAAGAGCCCCAGAAACGTAGTTGCACCTGGCGACCGTATTTTGCTCAAGTGCATTCCGTACTTTACATCCAGCACGTTCCGAAACCCACCGGGTGTAAGTAATATTTTTGCATACGATGCTCTTCCGGAGGACATTTCCTTCTGGGGTTGGGGAAAGAATGCGCGAGGCTTTTCTGTTGCTGAAATTGAATTTTGCTTTCTTGGAAAAAAAATTATCACCGCCTTCGTGTTCCGATTTGGGGCATTGGCAAACAAATCGACATCCAAGCGGTGTTGCTCTCCAGCTGCAGCCGGAACACTGCTTCGTTCGTTCCGGCTGGTTCCCGGTTTGCTTCGTGACCAATTTCTAGCAGAGCCCCGGGGCTGGTATGTGTGGAACGTGCTTGTTATGGATATTCCAAAATACTGCTCCTTTTTTGCGCACCCCCTAAAAGGAAGCAGCCTCGGGGATATTCAAAGTCAAGCGAGCTTTCCGTATCAATGTCCACACACGTACTCAATGGAGTTGTGAAATTTCATAAACCATTTAAAAGCCGGCGATCCGTATGCTTTTCAAAATTAATTTTCTGCATTGGTGGTTTGAACAACAAAACTACATTTCCATTGTAATGTGTCCCCATTTGATAGTCAGTCGCTTCTCGAATGCGATGATCAACCACGCAAAGGATGAATCAGGAGGCGCACGACATGTTTCCCGGGATCCTGATAGCACAAGAAGCCTTCACGTTGCTATATTTAGAACGGATATAAGATTTACTGAGACTCATCCGCCGGAAGGCTTGGGGTCGCCTCGTGTCGTACGTATTCGTTTTAAAAGGCATTAGTAAGTGGAGCATTAAATAGGATTCTGGAGGCAGAGAGAGAGAGAGAGTCAGGAGAGCGAAGCAGAGTGAAAAAGATGGAGCCAGAGAGAAAGAGAGATAGAGGGTTACGATTCGGATGGTAATGTAACGACCTGCGGCACTCACCGAACACCAGGAGCAGAAAGTCCGACACGGCCAGATTGAACAGATAGTAGTTGGTGGCGGTGTGCATAGATTTGTTCTTGGCAATAACAATGCAAATCGACAAATTACCGACGATCCCGGCCACAAAGATAAAGCAATAGAAGATCGTTATCGGCAGGATGATACAGATTGGTGTCGTATCGTACCCGGCCGCCGTACCAGGGTCGTCGAGCGATGCATTCGCATAGAGATACTGCTGCTGCTGCTGCTGATGCTGCTGTTGGGCCTGGTTGCCCAGGACACTGCCCGACGGAACTAACCCGGTGTTACCGGTGCGGTTGTGCAGCGCTCCGACACTGGAAGCCACGGTCGTGTAGAGCAGCTCTGCGCCACCGGTTCCGTTGGTGGCTATGGCGGCGAGGAGCTGGGATGGTTGATGAAAATCCATCATGTCGCGCGAAGACAGCCGTTTGAGCTGCTATTGCTGCTACGGCTTAACGCTGCTGCTCCTGCCGATGTCGCCGATTTGCTGGCAAAATTGCGTACAACGCTCACGTTTTCATCACTTGCTGTCGAATGCGGTCGTCAGTGCCGGACGGTTAGCAACGGCCGCGCACTCCTTCGGGTCGCGTGGTTAGAGTCTGGAATCAGCCGAAAAAAAAAACAAGAAATCAGGTAATCAGGTTCAAGCAGCTTGCTATCAAAACGTGATGAAGAAGTCGTTCGCCCGGCTCCCTCCAAACAGAACTTCTTCGGTAAAATCGGCTTTTTGCTGTGATAAACATGTAACAGGGAACTCACGGCGCTTTTATTGCTTTGTGCCTGTCAATCAACGCATATTGGAAGGCTCGTCTTAGAAATTTACGTCGCAGAATATGTCAATTTTTTACTTCTTTCCGCATCCGGCAGCAATTTTACAAAAATATTGTTTTATTTCACCAAAATAGCGCCAGCCTCCCTAACTACTCCTCCCTAGTTTACTAAAGTTGACTCGGAGATTGGTATAAACAGAAAATGTTGGACAGGTTGTCATAGACACACGATAAACTTTGACGACACTCGGAGCATACGATTGACGAAATTGAACGTGCAGCCATCGGAAGAGTTGAACAACCAGGAAATAAACGTTAGTTTCCAACGAATGGTTAAAGTGAGTGGAAAAGTTACACGAAACGGCAATTAAATGACGAACGCAGAAAGTCAGCGAATGGTGATGTTAAGGAAGCCTCAAAATTTGCTGATTTTGCTTTTTAGCAAAAAGAAAACACTGTTCAATGGAAACGATTGCCAATTGGTTTCATTGGTTCATTGGGCATTACTTCGTGGGTTTAAAACTAGCGACTACTCACGGTCGTCACGCACCGTTCATCAAAGGTTCTCACGCCAGCGCCATTAAAGTTCTTTAGACTTAGTAGCCGATTTCAGCGATAAGCAAAGATAACTAAGAAACAAAAAACCGCCAAGACCGTTACGTCACGTTTTGTCACAAAATCGACAGAAGAATGCGGGAAAGCAACGGCAATCATCCCACCAAATGGAACAGTATTCTACCAATCTTTATCTGCCTTTGTCAGATTCGCTTTCTTTATCAGTATAGGGTACATGGCAATAAAGCCAGGAGGTTCCATAAAGCCATAAAATAGAGCACGATGTCCGTCGTTAGTTGGTTGTATTAGGTAGGTTATAAAAAGCGTGTCCCTTGTTTTGAATCAGTTTTTCAAAATTTACAAATTTACCGTTTTCTGGTACAAAACTGCTAATTTGAAAGTACATTCATACTGCAAAATATAGACGGCTGATTGTGAACAATTTGTTTGAAGTTTGGAAAATTTTGGATTTGTTTGAGTTTGGAATGGAAGCGAATTTTGAACAACTTTTACCATTACAGAAATGTTGAAAAATAATTGTTTGAGTTTGTAGAGTATAGGAATCTAAGCAAACAGACTATTCGAATCAACCGTGGACTTGCAATTTATCTCGATTTACAATCTTCCGTTGACGGTGTGTTGTCATTTATACCCGTGATTGCTTTCGGTCGGGATTGATTTTGGCTTCGGTTGTTTTTAAAAGAAAAGCGGTTATATTTTCTTATCCGGGTAGATTTTGCTTTGAAAAGCAGCTCCGATGTTTGGTTGAACTTCTTGTTTCTTCAAAAACTACCACCCAATGCGAATGCGGGAGCGTTGCGAAGATAGCCGGCAGTTCAATTCATTCAACCTTTTTTTATTCAAGTTCCGTACCGCGGATTGTGGAACGGAACGAAAAACTTCTAGTGAAACGTTCTTGTTGTCAGGAGCAGAAGCAAACAAACAATTGTTTAACCTGATCCTTTGGAAACTTTCGGCAAAAAGTAAAATCTTTATTTTAAAGACTTGATTATTTTTATTTGTTGGGACAGTGCCATGGGCGCATCCGACCATTTCAACCACTTTTTAAATGGAGTTAACCTAGTCCGAATTTTCCAACAGATCGCCTTTAGCTTAGCCAATGAAAAGTTTTTGTGGTTTCCGTCTGATCGCCGCTTCGTTTGAATTCAATGTTATGGAGAGATTTTGTTTCGATTTTTAAAAAATGTGTTCATGAAAATTTGATAAGCCTTAACGAATACAAATAACGCTAAATACAAATACTTAGTCGCACATAATTTTCAGAAGCTCAGATGTGTCTATAAAGTGTAACAATTCATCCATGTTTTGTGAAATAATTGTTTCCATCCATCCAAATCCAAATGTTTCCAAATCTATCCATGTGAAATAATTGCTTAAAGTATACCAGCATAGCTTTACTTAAATAGTTGAGTGCATTGAACGACTCTAATCGACTCATTCTAACAAATTGTGTTGAATAATACAAACGAAAGTGATATCAACATTCGTTTTTGCATCACTTCCCTAAGGACAACACAATATTCGTATAATTGTTGAACCCATGGAACGTGATACATTAACACAGTTGTACGGAGCTTAACCATAAGTCTTCGTAAACCATACTGTCGTCGGTGATCAAACTGAATCTTAACCTGACACGATTTCGAATGATCGAACTAATGGTCCTAAAGAAGAAGTAATAACTCAGCGTAAAACATTCAACTGGCTATTAGAAAAACGTCATGCCATTTCATCCGATGAAATGAGAATTTACTATCCGCTTGGCGCAGATTGTCGAAGCATAATCGGAAGTAGACCGGTCCGGAAGCGAGCCCACTTTCATTAGTCCGGCACGCTTTGTCACTGCCGAGCGCCATTTGCTACTAGCTTTAATTTGGTTCGAAAAATCCAGAAGATTACATTGATGAGTATGGGCCAGATTGGCGTAAATTTGTCAGCTTCACTGTTGGCGTCGGAAACCTGCTACCGAAGGGGCTTGGCCATTTTTCTCGTAACGATCTATCATTCTCCGAAGCAACTGTCAATCGTATCTCATTACATCCACAGGCATTTGAAGTAGGCCAAATTCTTCGTTGTCGTAAAAATCGGCCGATAGAAAAACCATTTAATCTTGTCGCAAGTGTATTAAGCTGGGAGTGAATTGCTATGGATGATTTCTGTTACTTTCTTTTACTTCGACAGGATGAAGAGACTGTACAACGCTTAGCTGAGAATAACTGACCAGGATGTCGTGTAATTCTGCCCTAGAACCGATAAACAGATCAACCTGAACGGTGAGCGTTGGAAGCTTTCAGGAGAAGTCCTTTATAACTTTTCATTCCACAACAGCAGAATGATTGAAGAGTAGGAGAACGAAAACGATCGAAAAATACACAAGTAGCGGCTGCCGAAACCCATAAGAGGATTGTTCCGTTCCGCGTTCCATTCCAGCCTCACACTCGGTCGCTCGCTGGCCTCGTAAAGGGTGAACATTATTTATAGAACATGCTTGAAAAACAGCTGTGGCCATAGGTGTGCGGATCAGGGTAGGTTTTCCGGCGATCGAATGATAGCGCTAGAAGTGATACTGGTTTTCGAATCAGCATACCACCGCAGCGCAACCCGTACCGGTTACTATCATCCGGTGTGGACCATAAATTGGATTCAAAATTATCGTCGGAGCGCCCAGAGCCACCCGGGTGGAGCGAAAGTTGACATAGGATAGGAAAAATGCAAATAGCTTGTAGCACATTTGGGACCCGCTGAGCCGTAGACACCTTCGTACCATTCGTTTAGAAATGACAAATTCAAAGCGGTCACGGAAATGACGAATTTTGGGTTCGAAGTTGTCGCACGTCACGCGAAGCAGAGGTGAGTAGGTAGTAGGGCTCGACGACAGTGAAATTTAGCTGTAGCGTCACTTGACGTTGAACATGGACGAAATTGACATGCTTTAGAGCCATCGGAAACTATACTGCGTACCGTACGATAATATAAAATAGCACCAAATCTATGTTCTATGTCTATGTTGAGATCGTTTGTGGTAAATATTTTAACCACGGTTCGTTTGGGGCAATTTAACAACACATTTTACAACCAATTTTACATCGGCTTCTACACACCACCAGGACTGATAGGCAATCCAACCGTTTGAAGCAATATAGACTGTTTTCAACATCACCACCCCAAAAAAGTGAGAACCGAAATCGTCCATAAATTTCTTGAAAAGCCTACTCGTATAACCCTCAGTTATAGGTACCCTCGGTAGGTTCGTAAATTATCTCGTCCATCTGAGCATTAGGAAAGGGGTGGCGTAGTGTAATGGAAAACGGTGTTGCTGAACCAAAATCACACTCATTCACTCACTCATAATGATAGGGTTTGTTGATCAACTGGGAGGGTCTTTCGATTACTAGTAATGTCCTGGTAAAATAACACTTCATGATAGTAGTAGTCACTTCAACCAACTCGGACGACCGGCTCGTTTTCGCCAGCCACTTCCACCGACGCAACACCGACGTCCGATGTTGGGAAACGGCTACACCGCAACTAAATTATGCTTCCGCTGTGGAAGAATAGTTTTGTTGACGTCTCCGGGAACACCCAACTGCTTACCACTCTCATCAACGTGTTGGGTTGCGTGTTATAAATAGAAGATGATTGAAAGACTCCAGAAAGCGCCCAAATAATACCGTGACCGGATGACATGTGAACCCGTCTACCCACCCGTTGTCGAAGGGAGCTGTTTAGTGCCGGTTCGCGTCGGTGTTCCGTTGCGGTTTCGTTTTGGGAGCGTAGGCCCTGACCACGACGAACTTTCCCGCTATCCATTTGCAGCAGGTGTACTTGGCCGATAGGTAGGGGTCCGGCTTTGGGTGCCCACGACCCGCCACGAAAACACGGGTGACACGCTTGGCGTAACAAACGCGTTTTAGTTATGGTTTTGCTCGGTTCGCTGAGCTTGGTTAGCGGTCGAACGGAGGTGAGTGGCACCAAACTGTCCACCAAGATGATTCCATCATTCCTGTTTTTCACGTTTTTGCGAACCCCATTGAACATGTCACAAAACGGGCGCGACGACCTGGGATGTGGGAACAGAAGGGCCGAGCATAATTGCATTTCGATCAAACAGCGATTGGTAAAAATGGGAAACATTTGGGACTGCTGGCATCTCTTAGGCTGCCGACAGCGAGTCAGAAGGAAAAGTTTTCCATCAAGATCCGATTATTTGCAGTTAGACCCGATGACCTACGGTGTGCTACTGTTTGATCATTGCGACCGTTCTCGATTGGCCCGAGCGTTTCAAGTTCTTTGCGATAAGAGTGGTTTGATTTGGTGGTTCACGTTATTTGATTGTAACTGCAGCGTGCTCCGGTGTCTGGTTTGGAAAACTTTTTCAAACCTCCCCAACAGGGTTGTGAAGTTTTTCGGTGTTTGGCCAACAATCCAGTTTAACTTGTCTCCACTTGGCAGGCATGGTAAATAAAAGGTTGAACAACTCCTTCAACTTTTATCGCATCGTTGTGCATTTACAGTTAACCATTACGGGTGAAACTTGAAAAGTGTGGAAAGTAATCGCTAGCTCTCACGCTATGCGAAATTTATCGTACGCCTAAACATTCGCATTTCAAGCTTTTCTGAGTAACGTATCCAAATTCTCTCATCAACAAGGACCATTTCGGCTCGGAACGGAATGAGATGGAAACACTATCGAACATTGAGAAACTTCATCGTTTCGAGTTCGAGCTGAGGTTTAAACACATGGCCAAGTGAACGGTATTTCAATAATCCCATTCATTTGGCTTGCCGCAGATCGTTTCCCATTTTCAGCTTCATCCGATTATGCTGACGCTGGGCCGATACTTTACCACAATTCCGGCTTCATTACTCATCATATTGGCACGCTATCATAACGAAATAACCATAAATTGCAGCCGCAATTAGCTTCCTTTGCAATTGGCAGCGTACTTTCGATTGGTTTCGGAAACGAAAGGATATTTTTTATCGAAGGTTCAGCCATTTACAAACCGTTTTTTTTTTGCATAATTCCCACCGGAAGTTCGTATAATTTATGGCCTGCAACACAGTTTCGGACCTTTAATTGCTCGATAATTATCATTTGTGTGCGGATGGGGGGTGTTTTCAATTATCTCGAGTAGGTAACGTGTAGCTGGCACAAGAAAAACGTATGACTGGACATATCCTTATGTTATGCGTTCCAATAATAGAATAATATAATAAGATGATATGCGAAAATAAAATATGTTTCAGCTATTGTTTCTAGAAATCGTCAATTCCACCGTATTCAGCAGATTAGGCTCCTAACGATTTCCATTTGTTTTCAGACCCTAACAATCATGCGTGGAAAGCGTTTTTCATCCAATGATGACGTCATAACAGCTGAGGAAGCATATTTTGAAGCCCTTTCAATTTCTCACTTAAAGGATGGAATCCATAAATTGGAGTCTCGTAGAATCAAGTGTATAGATGTTCAGGGAGACCATACAGAATAATAAAGTGTATTTCAAACCGTAAAAAAGTATTTTTCTCATCGAGGCTACGAACGTATTGAACAGCCTGGTATACTCTATATTCTATCGTTGCGCATTCTTTATCCTTCAAACGATGCACCAAATAAAACGCAGTCGGCTCGCCATTTTTATATAAGTTGGTTCTAACAGTGGCAACTGAAGAATACACGCAGAAATATTCAGCTTTTTATGTCTAATGTATTGAATATTGTAGTTCGAAACATTAGTTGTCTTGGTACGCCAAATTTCCATTTAATCCAGCCGCCATGGTTTTCCTCGCCACTATTTGCATACATGTGGGTTGTACATTATCATCCCGATGTCCAATGTCCACGTTGTGGACATTTAGAAAAATGCCGGAACATGTTCTATGGAATGGACCTCGCTTTTCTCGCCGTTGGCAATGCCGTGTCCAAAATGTGTCTGTCATCGTACGATACAAAACATAGAGCTATCGGCAGATTGGTCAGCGAACAGCGTGGGAAGCGGGAAAACCGAAACGGATTGCGGTAAAGGAGTTATCGGTTAGCCACTACATATGAGCAACGTCAAGAGGGTTGTCATGCCTTCCAGTGCTCTTATGTTGTCATAAGGCGATGTCCGACAATCGACAAGCCAGGCGAATAAACGGTAACAGAGAACGAATGCCTTGGAGGATTACGGCATTTTTGTTATTCATTTGAGTAGCTCATCGTTCCGTATTGTATTGTAGAAATGCCTGTAAAGCATCATATAGACTAAGTGTTTAAAACAATTAAGAAATCGAGTTGTGATCGCTGATGCCTTGTGCTTGGATGATCAATAAGAAATAACATTTTATTTACACACATATCCTTATCGATATTCAGTAGATTCAGTAGTATTCAGTAGTGTAATGTGCTCTTTCAGTAAATTCTGGATCGAAATGTAAAATTTGTGACATAAAAAATGCACATTCGTAAAAGAGTTACTGTGCATACGCAAAAACTGTTACGCAAAAACATCAACTCTCGTTACGCGACACTTATTTCGTTAAGTCGCCATTTTTAAACAATCATTCGATCGTTAGACTTGCATATGCCAATCAAAATACGATTATAGTAGGTACCGTTGAGTACATAATGGAATGGAGTCATAAAGTTTCGCTTTGTGTGATCGATTCAAGGTATTGTTGTGGTTTGAAGCCCGTCCCAACCGCACTACTGACAATGTCTGTTCTTCGCCGTGTTGTAGATACGCATCCTCCTGTGTACAAGGCACCTGCACTAGAGCACAACTACCATCGGTTAGCAAAACGTGTCGAAGATGTTACATTGAACGTGACCATTTGGTTGCCAAAACGAAAGTCTTCGTAGGCAGCGCCTCAGGAGATACCGCAGCATGCGCCCAGCGGATCGCGGTGAATGACTTCATTTCCTAGAAAGGCGTTGATTAAAAAACACGTTTGTTCGTTACGAAAGTGTCAAATCTTCGCATTCGTTGCAAGGCATGGGGGCGCTGCTATGGTTTAGTGCGACAGTTGAAAGGATTAGACCGGCCCTGGGTCGTGCGTGGCAAACGAGCGATGCCAAGCCGACGCCGAAATCAGGTTCTCGGTACACTCGGGTTGACGTTTGGCACGTGCCTGCCAAGGATAGTCCGAAGGACCAACACTCGGTCGCCCGTGAAACTGATTGGCGCTGACAATAGGCAACAATGTGAAAAATCATGTTTTTGCTGCCGAGCCAATCATTTTAACGAGAAGCGTGAACATTTCATCTTACTTATCATTACTTATTTGAGGGTTCGTGTTTGGAGAGTTTGGATGTTCGGACGAATGCAGCAAACGAATGGAACGATAAACTGATCAAAATGCGGCATTAGCCTCGCTTCAGTTATTTAACAATGGAAGGTTTGGCAGAGAGACGACCTTTCTAGGAAAACGTGTTAATGTTGAAATGGTCATAACACCAGCGTCATAGGTTAAGGTTGAATTCCTGTAATAGAGGAAAAAAGTCGTGTACATCTCAAATCTTTAGATAAAATTTTACTTTTGAAATCACTTTAGAAGTTATGCTTTTTCTCCACTGTGATCCAGATGCTTCCAGTACTTCAACGTCAACGTATTTGATGTCCGTGAAACACGGCAGAAAGTTATGACATGCAGAGTTGATTTCTAACGTATGCATGCAAGTGTTTACCACATCCCTCACACGTGCCGACAGCTGTCGACCACGGGTCGCGATACTACCCGCGATAAAGTGCTTCGCCAACTGGTCCGTCGCAACATTTTATCATCGCTGGTAGGGTGGACGACCATTTTACAAGCTTCCTAACGTACTCCGTCGTGCTGGTGTCGGCTCCAACCGATCGTGGGTCATGTGTGGGCAGTCTCGGGACCATTCATTACGTAGTTTATTGGTTCATTTGATGTATCCTGCCCGAGAGTGTTGGAGCATAAAGTGACTCGGCGCTCCGAAACCAAAGAGTGAAGTGGCCTTCAAGGCAACAATCGACACCGCTAACTAGTCCGTCCTGTGGTCCTTGTTTTCCGCTCCTATAGGATATACGCGAGACACCGTTGCATGTCCGTCAGAAACTGTATCCGTCCGTAAGGGAAGAAGGGAATTCAATTATAACTTTCTCCACACAAATTCACCAACCTCAATCATCATTGCCCACAGTAGTCGGTGTGATTAGACACTTGTTGTTTTTTGCTGTAATTAGCTTTAGATATATACCCGCCTCCCAGTTTTGATGTTTTCGGGCGGGACTCCTTCTCGTGCCGGATGCCCAGGTCCTTGTCAAAGAACACTAATCGAACAAAAACTCGGGACGGTGCGCTGTTGTCGCGGGTTAGGAGACCAGCTGGACATGCTTTGCTGGCGGCTAATGGTGAGTAACGAAAGCGGAAATTAGAGGTAATTGTGTGACAACTATCCTGCTTGTCTGCTGCAATCGCCAGAAGGGAAATGATAACTTTTCGGTGCGACGGATAAATAATCCGTGGAAAATAATGTCCCGGCACAGAAGTTCGTTAGTCGTGTACTGCTGAACTCCTTTTTCTTATCCAAACGACACCTGGAGGCAAAAATAAATCCGTAAGATGACACATTATGTTGACGCAGGCGGGCCAACCGATGATTGGATTAACTGTCATCATTGATTCGCAAAACGCCATGATTTCTTGGAGATTTTACATCCAGCACCCTCGAGCCGAAAGCAAATAAGTATTTGAAATTCGCTGTTCCAAGTTTAACAATTCAAAGTGCCTGGTGCCCATCGAACATTTCGTTCGAATCGGTTGATTGGCTGGTATTGAAAAATAGAAAAAAATCGTAAACTTTCTCGAGAGGTCCTTAGCACATTTTTGGATTTTTTTCTTCGTTTTTCCCGTGTCTTTTGCATTTCGTTTTATCTTTCAATCCATTTTCTCAACAGAGCATGGACCAGAATAGGTAATATTTCATCTGATAGAATCGTCTGCTCTCGGGGCATCTGACTTCTAATCAAATTATTTTCCTTGCACCGAGCGCGGCAAGAAAGCCGGTCGGAACACTGAAGGCGCTAAGTCGAAAAAGAAGGCATTATGCGCAAGCAAGACACCAGAATCATCTATAAGAGAACCATCCTTGAAGATACATTTCACAGCTCGGATCATTTTTGCGATAACGGTCGCGATTGTGAAGCTCATCGGGCCTAACGGCACCGTTCATACAGTCGGCAACTGCCAGCCTAACGAAGGATAATGCCGTCATGAGTGACTCGAGCGCCGCGCATTTGCCCTTGCATCGTGAAAGGGCTTCAGGACGATAAACGAAAAAAAGTGTACACTTCAGGGAGATAGTTTGGCACTACCGGGACGAAATTTCCTCTCCGTTCTACGCTTACGAGTGCCATTAGGCTTCAATTGTGTGGAAAAGCAAAGTGACAAAGTGGTAGATCTGCCCGAAACGTGGATAATGCTTCTTAAATTCTTTGACGCCGTCGCTGCTGCACTGATAACTACTCGTTTGCAGCGTATAATCCTCGCCGGTATCGGTGGGCAAAAAAAACACCTGTGAAGTAAGTGACCATATAAAAGTCAGACTCATATGCTAGCGTATGCGGCACATGTTTTGAATTGACCATTTTCAGCAGCTCCTTTCGGTTTCCCGGCACTGCACGGTGGCATGGGCGAATGGTTAAAGCCGGCGCATCGTGTATTTTGTTCTCCAGCAAACTGTAGGCGTGCTGGATTAGTTACCGGAAGCTAATGGAGCCCGAACGAGACGGGTCGTTTCGTTCATTTCGTGCATGAAAACTTGGCAAGTTATGGTACGTGCCGTGATGCCGACCGCTTGGGATGCCGTTTTCACCACCCGTTTGAAAGAGTATTTTATGAAGTTTTGTAAAAATATTTGGTTAAGAGCCGCTGCTCATTTACGCCAGCCTCTATGTCTGTGCGGTTAGACGCGCTATAGCTGAATAACTTTGGCGGACGACGAAAAAGATAAATATGGAAATGTGAAACCTTCTACCTCGAAGCCCCGATGGAGAAACTGAACCCGTGTGTTACATTTGTGTGTAAAAGACCTCATTAAAAGCTCCAATAATTTTGTTAATTTAATATCATAGAATAAAATGTGACTGGTAGCAGAGTTCGTTTTAGTCGTTCGATATGCACACGACAAATAAACGTTTATTTTTACAGTTGACTTACAAAATTATCGGATTTAGATGTGGATCACATACTGTCTGGGCTGGGTCGTTCGTAAAACCCGAAGCCAAACCATTTTCGCACAACAAAAACGCAGTGTCGCTTTTCCACAAAATAATGTGAAACGCTAAACGAAACTCATGCCAGGTTAAAATTGTATGTTTATATTTTTTCTTTGTAGATGAAATATGACGAAATAGTGTAACAAATTATGAGCAGAGATCGTTTGGTAAAATAAAATTTATGTATGCTAGTCTACATCAGTAGAATAAGGAAAGGATAAGTAAGGAGCGTAAAGTTAAAAAGAATGGAGCTATAAGAAGAATAGGATGAAGTGTTTATAACGCTCTTAACGGAAGAGAAGTACTTAAAAAGCACCACCCATAAAAGGGTAACATAAGCATTGCGATCAGTATGAATACGTTCTGTTGTTTCTGCGCCTCATTTCTAAAACCTTCAACCAAATGGCGTTTAATACGGATTGATCGAGGTAGGGCGCCATTTTAGTTTATGTTTGCTTGGTTTTTTTGTCACCTATGGAATCATGGAATCATCATGGAATTGTTTCATCACACAGCGGGTGTGCGATACTCTTACAGACAATGTAAGAAAATGCTGCTGTCTTTGGGTGGTTAAATTGCATCGTTTCAAAACAAAAGCACCTACCAATAAATTTCGTGTTGATTTAACTTGCGTGAAGAAACAAGTGAACAACTATCACCGCTTTGGGTATTGTTTTTTTTTGTTGTTTTTATCCTTACGACGACAAAAAATAGGTACGGGAGTACTAATTTACAATTCTGAACAACAACAACAAAATCGGAAGAACAGGGACCGACAGAGTAGAAGGGTAGATTATCGAGATAGGATCTCAGGTCACAAATCTGATTGCTTCTTTGAAAAGGTTTCTCTTATTAGAAGAAAGTTGACGTTGCCGGAGATTCTTTTCATCCACCAAACATGTTCTTTGAAAGCACTAAAACCTCATTACCATTCAAAACACAAAAAGGGGTAAAATAGAAAAAAACTTTCCGGCTTGTTTTGGGTTCTAATTACACGGCCCCTGCTGTTGGCAAGGTACGACCCAAACATGAACGGCTGCGGGCCCTTGCTGTGTATTCCGGGTGCCCGCCGTGCATTCTGGGGTGTGAAAATTAAATATTTACGTGGATAAAGATCACCAGGTTGGCTGAGCACAAGTGTAATTTATCATCAAGTGCATAGAATTAATACAAAAGAAAACCCGCAAATTCATTTATCATGTTTTGCGTAACAATTGTGTTAATAAAAAAGAAAGCAAAACTGGCACTATCTGGTGTGTAAATTAGTGTTCAGATTTTTTCGACCATATGACGCTTTTGGTTCGTCATCTGCGTGCGTGTAATCAGCGTGTCGCTGAATTGTAAATAAGATTCTTTGTTACCATTGACGATGTCAACTTTCGATAATTTTTGGGGCAAAAAAAAAAACGTTTTACCGAGAGCGTCCGTCAAAGGATGCCACCAATGACGACCTTACTGATTTTTTGGCGTTGAATCGTGATAAGGTTCAAATCGCACTTCTCAAATCAAGCATTACCGTGAAAAAATGTTAGCCACAACCCAAAACTCAATTCAGTCGTCTGAGAATCAAAGCGTCACGAATGTGCCGAATGGAGGGGTTTTCTCCTAACCGCGCTCATGGTCATATTTGATAATGTCGTCAGTAGAGCGTCTTGGTAGTGCAGTAATGAAATTTTGTTCCTTCCTCGCCATTCTGCAAATTTGGCTTCAGCATCTTCTCATATCAAGCAAGCAATTTTAATAAAACTGAAGACGTTTAAAAGTTGATTGTTATTTGGAACGAGAGTAAAGAAGTGAAGCGAAAAGTTCCTGAAGTACCTGAAAGATTGACGTGTGTTGTGGTTAACAAAAGCTAGAATTTTGAAAAATAAACAAACAACCGCTGTACCACAATAACAACTCAAACTTTGGGGAGAAATCTTTTCGCATCATACACTTAATATTTTTAAGTAATCATTTCTTTTGCAACATAATTTGATACTGTTGTACAACATGGTAAAAATAAAATGAAGTAAGGACTCCATGATATCATAAAAGATTAAGCGCACAGTGCACCAAAATAAATGATCAGGAGTTTCCATTACATTACGCCATTATAAAATTGCTCGGTGGCACGTAGAAGTATGTTATTGAACAAGATACTATCAAACGCATCCATTAACCTCATGTACTCTCGAATGAAATTCTCTTTCGATGAATTTGCTTGTGCAATGAAATCCCATTGAAATTCCATCTACAGATTAATTGACGTGACCCCAGACGTACACGCAGAATCACCGAGTGGTTGACACATTATCCTGCTTCAGCTTTGTAACAAGAGAAGGTCCCATGTGTAACTGGAATTAAATGCTGAATTGAAAAGGGCTTTTGAACCGAAAGAAGCCACTGAGGTTACAATAGTAACCTAAACTATTCAGAGAATGATTTTCCATTTAGCGCTGCATAACATTCAAAGAAAATTATTGTCGTTTAGTAATCAATTACTCTTCTGTGGCATTCGCATTATTAATAAAGGTAGTCTTCCATAAAATTTCACTGTAATAACCTACGATGTACCTAAAAGTTTAGACACGGTTCAGCAGAAATGCTAATTTTTCTTGCAAAGTTCGCCATTCTTTGAATCGCCATCCATTGGATTTGATTGAATCGCCTCCAACAGATTTCTTGCCTGGAACTAGAAAGTTGACGGATTATAATTCAATTATCAGCAGCGCTCCGAACGTTTGTACAATGCCCGGGCTATTCTATCTGTTTGCTCGAAAAACTAATCAGCTTAGGTGTCTATAACGAAATCAACTATTTACTACCAAGCGACTCAAGTGTGCCGGTAAATTCAAAGATCAAATTTTCTTTATGACGCAACAAAACATATAGAAACCGGTTTCGGAAGTAGTTGGGAAGTTTTCTCCGGGAATGCACTAGGAAGCGTTATGCTATGTGTAAATGGGGTATGAACCGATGACTAACATGGCAATAATCATACAGGAGACGATAAGGATAAAAGATAATCTTGGCAAATCGTCTCAAACATGTATGAAACATGCCATTCCTTGAGGGTAAAGGGAAAAGTAAGCAATTTACATGCTACCTGGAGAGAGCGATGAAACGCGTGAGCATAAAAAAATTGGTCCAATCATTTTAACACCTCCATAACGTTGTGTGGCTAAAATTGAATGGAAAATTGTCTAATAAGCTGTTAGACTTATGAATGTGTTGAAGATTTTGTAAGGAAATATCCCTGATTTTAGAGTCAAACAATGTTTCGTTGCACTTGATGTAGATGGAGAACTTGAAGAAAACAGAAAATATTGTTACGATGCAATTCGTTACGTACACTGTTAAAGTTATATAGAGCCCCTTTAAATGCTCGTAGACTATTACCATTCGATCCAAACATCTAAACTTCCGGGTTTTGGCAAAAAAACTTGAATAGTGAATAGATGCAAGTGTTGCACTTTTCTTATTAATGTTGTTTGGATCCATGCATAAAATCCAACACAAAGAACAACTGCGGATGGATAGTTGCCAAATAATGCCAGAAAAAAGACATTCCTAGCCCTTCACGGTTTACGCTAGGCTCGCTCGGCTACCTATGCGCGACCTCCATAAATTCCTATGCGGCACGTTCATGGAACTGTCCGTAAAGTTGGTAAAAGAGACACATTGCCACCGGTAAGCGAAGATGGTGTATACGTGGGTATTACATTTTTGCCACTTAAAGCGGTATATTTGATTAAGCCCATTCTGGTGCAATTTACGAGGGGCACATAAATTTGAAAATTATAGCTTACACACTATGACTGCTGCAGGTTATGCAGTGAAGGTTTGTACGCCATTTGTGCGTTGATTTCTCACAAGTTACTATAACGTGCCACGTTGATATATTGTAATGGGAAGTGTAGAATTATTTATCGAACTGTAGACTTGGCGCTTAATTGTTCTCTAATATTATAATGATCTTCCTTTCAAACGGCTTGTAAAATAATAACAAGCAAAATCTTATGGTCTTGCCTTTCAAATTTATTGCCAAATGCATGTGCTCTCAACGAAACTTTTATGGTGTTTCGAGTATGAACACATGACATATTTGGTAAAATATGATCCTGACTTTTGGCTAATGGGCGATGATATTCGAGCAAGCTTCGAACAATTTAATATCACAGCTACATGATTCCAGTTTCAAATGCGTGACAAACCCGAAAACTGCGTGGTAGCGTGCATAATGACAGTATCGGTGAAAGTGGTGACGATGCAAAGGTTTTGCACAAATTCTGCTCGTAAACTCACCTCTTAATCATTTCGAAATGGCTTGACAAAACCACCGGTTTTATTATGTGCCATCAATTCACAACTTTCAACGACAAGTGAGCGGGCATTTGTTTCATGTGCTGTGCCGGAAACTAGACTTCATGTTGTCACTGTGCTGAATCATTTCCCAACGAATTTGTGTTAGTCACGGCATCAGATATCCATTCGACGATTTCGACGATCCTGGCTTGGCTGTAGCTGGATTAATTTCCTGCTCTTTTTACCAATTATTCCTCATTAGTAAAAGCTATTAAATATGCACGTTATTTTCCACCACAATCTATTTAAACTTTTGTTTTAGCAATTAATCACAACACTTTTGTAAGAATTATTCGACAGCATACTGTGACCACTGTGGCGTAGCAAAATGAAACTTCAAAACGATAGTTAATCGATCGGAAAACAATTTTCACAAAGCACACAGTGCCCGGATGCTGTGGACCGGAAAACGCGCATAGAACACACTCTGATCGTAGCCGCGGCCGTGATAAATTCTCGATCACTCCCTCTCCGGACAACTGTGAGACCTTGAAACCCACGAGACGCGGATGGACATTTATTGTCGTTGATATTGACGCCACAACTACTCAGAGACGGCGGATTCGTTAAACTCACTTCTCACTCGAGACTGGGCGCCTCCATCGTAAACTGCGCATGCAAATTATCATGCTGGCCGCCTCCGCCCTCCGAGTTTCTCAGTGCACGTAGTTCGGAGGGGCCAATAAATCACTTGGAGACAACTATTATTCACGACTGCAGAGCACCATAGAACCTCATCATGGGTGTTACACACATACACAAAGCGATCAAAAATTCATTCAGACGATGGCCACTAATTTCACAACAATGCTCCACTGTAATGGAAGAAAAGCCGGCAACCGACGGGAGCAACCAACAACCGACGGCAGCAACCGCTCTCGGCGGTGGTTTGTTCGAGACTGGCGTATCGCGCGACGATGCCGTGATACACAACGGCGTTTTGCCGAGCAACATCGAACGATGCGCGACGCTGCTTTTGGACTCACTGTGGAGAAAAGGCGATCATAAACAACTGGAGTTTGAACGATTGAAGTTTGGATGAAGAAGTAGATTAATAAACATTCTATCAAACGTTTAAATAATAGTTAATGGGTTGGATACTTCGGATGGTAATAATTACTTGTTTCAAAATTCCCAAAAAGACCATGGGTACAGCTCCTCGATTTATATTCTTTTTTTATTTTCTTTTTTTCTCATAAGGTATAAGATATTTATCAGACATTCCATATTTGCAAACGATTATGCATAGGCGGATGGCGAAAACAAAAACGTTGAAAAAAGTCCGTACATTCTTCCTAAAACCAAATATGTCCGCCAATCCCATAGAAGTTCCCCATAGTGCGTTTGGTCGTCACGATCCATGTTATCTTTGAATCTCGCGGCCTATGCGCCAACGAATCGATCTTCGCGCCTATTGGCTGGTGTTGGGGCACCGAGAATGGACATCTTTGTGAGCAATTTCTTAGCTTACTATCGCACGAGGCGGGCAAACCGCTTGTCGCTCAACTGTCAAATCGAGTGTTGATGTGGTCGACACATCAATCAACGCAACGGCCGGCCAGTTCAAGCGTGGCCGCACGCTTGCTGTGGTCCAAAGTGGCCATCTAAGTTCAATCGGTACCAAAACTCAAGCTAGATTTGAAATCCTACAGTGAGAAAATGGGATCAATATTTGTTCACTAAACAGTATCGATTGTCAGTTCATCTCAATATAATATTCAATATTCAATATTCAAATCTTGTTATTTATCGGATAGGAGGATTCCTTCTTACGTCAAACAGTTCGTCATACCAGAAGCCCAATTTCATTAGGAATTCCGACCTGATTCCCACGCACAAAGTTCCCGTCATTGACTGGGCTTGTTTAGTCTTCAGTAACCTTCAATGTTTGTGCGCCAGGAACCCGGAAGCGACTCCGTAAGCAATTATGTATTTCCAATATTCTCGTATCAGCCACCCGCCCATCGACATCGTTGTGCCGCCCGTTATCGTGGCTCATGTTTCGAGCCTCAACTAAAACTTTAGTACCGATATCGCTTCACCACTTCGATGGAGAAAGAACGTTATTATAAAAATAATCAACAAAGATTGTCGTACAGCAGCAGCGCTGTTTACTCTACTGTTTAGCATGTCCGAAGCAGGAGGAGTGACGAATCTGTCAGTAAGATGACTCCGCATACCTCCTCGCATCTTGACCCTGGAAATCATCGAGAAACGAAAATACCGCGAGTTGAAAAGTTGATGTCTTTTCTTCACTCAAACACCAGGTGTTCGATGTTCAAAGTTGGTGGTTGCGGTTTTTCGGGAACAGGTCGTTTGACCATAAAAAGGAACCGTTTTTTACTGCACCATTACGTTGCTGTGCCCACTTGCCAAATCTTGTGCCCACTTGCTTTTTCGCTAGAAAGAATGTTTATTTTTTCAAGAGAACACGAAAACCCGGTGGAAGTTACGAACAATGAAACTGTTGATTTTCTCTGCAATTTTTTTCGTCCTGTATGCTTAACCGAACAAATATGAACGAAATGCTTGCGCTTAAGACACACAATGCTAATGCTGCTTATTTGGTTATGATCCCGGTTCTTTTAACTACATCAAAATCTTGTGTAACATGCGTCAAGTATAGCTTGTGGCTATTGTAAAGTCGTTCGAATACATCATTATCGATTTAAACAAAAAAAACAAGGACTGTTAGGACGGTTGTTGGATTGGTTCGCGTTAAACAGAGTGGCACACATGAAGAGGAAAGCACTGATTGAAAAAAAGACTGATAAATACGTACTTGGTTAGCTGAACAAAATCGAATCAGTCTACGGAACCAATCTGATGACTTGCAAAAATTGAAAATAACGACAAATACCCTTTAAAGCACAGTCCTCCTGGCGCTTACTTTTGATTCTTTTGTAAATCTTCTTCATGATGGTTTAGTGTTGAAATCAAGGTAATCATCTGGTACAATAATCAATAACTGCAGCATAAAAGTTCCCCGGTGTATTCCGGTAACAGGAGTAATGAAAAATGCTCTTTATTGCTGGAAATAGCTCTCTTCAACCGTATTGTATGTTTTTTTTGCCTGAGCAGGAAAGGGCTTAGGTTGTTAGCTGCCCGAGCCCCTTGATCCTAACGCGATGGGACAAAGTGGCTGAATTTGAGCCGGAAGCTGAAGTTATTCGATTAATGCTAATTTCCGTCGCAGAAAGTACGTCACCGGGAGCACACGGAACGCACTGTGACCTGGAAAGAAATACGATTGGATCATTTAATCCCTGCCAGGGACGCGGCCCCAGGAAACTTCCCATGACAGCTCGATGAAAAATTAACGTTCACCAGAATGATGACAAAGAGATTCTTCCTCCGTTGGCAGGAGACATGTCTCATTTCTTTCGCAAAAGAATGGAAAAATGTGGCAGAATGTTTGGAGCACATTGATGAAGGTCATTCGTTTTGTTATTCGGACAGAAGGGAGCATTAAACATGGAATGTTCGGGGACAGTAATAACGCCATTTCATCGGCATACAGCTAACATTTACAGAACACGAAAAATGGGTTCTTCTTTTGTTTTCAAAACCTGTGAAATGTTGGCCGAAATACGGCACGGAGAAACTTGTTAACCAGGCGTTTATACATTTACTGTACATAAACAGCCCATCTTGTTGACGCAAGTGATCAGCATCGTGCCGAACAAATTATCGGCTAAACAGAGATGCCCGTTTCTAAATCGCCAGCAGCCAAATTCTTGTGTCTGGCCAAACTAATCAAGTTTGGCCAGAAAATCTGATCGCAATGGATCGCTTTTTCAAAGCGTTCGATTCGCCTCCAGCTAAAGTAAAGAAGCCATGCCGCCGAAGAGACTGACGGACCAATGGAGGGAACGAAAACGTTCCCGTACAAGTCTTGCCGTCGGTTCCATACTTGCCACCAAGCCGTAACCGTGGCGAGCGAAGGGAACCGTTTGACGGCCGATGGAGCATAGTGGAAATTGATTGAATAACTCTTCGAAGCTGCACGCGTCGCAATTGTTCACGATGTAGCGCTTCCGAGGTGCTGGTGTGCCTTACGAGAACTCGGCAGCAGAAGGTAGAGAAAAGAAAGGTTTCTTAAAGAGAACAGGAATAGCGTTTTCAAACCGTGTGCTGGATGCTGCTGAATGCTGAGAGCGTTGGAGAGATGATGAAATTCTTTCTAATATTTTCAGCTGCACTTTGCTTCCATGAAACTTACTGTACTTCGAAGCTGTATGTTGGATACAATGTATAATGCTACTCTACTACATGCCTTAGGCAGCATTTGATTAATGTCTACTGAATAAAATTCCATTTATCTTGGCCTTGGTGTCCGCTTTTCGGTCGCAAAATTAGCACAAACAGATGCGCTAGATCCGCAGTGAAATGTGAAACAATTTTTTTACAAATTCCCCCAGCTTAAATTATCATTACCGTACCGTATCTACCATGGCTCCCAGTGCTCCCATTTACATCAATTGGGCACCGCTGACGGGTACTAAAAGCTTATGTCATCTGTGGCGGACCTTCCTGGGAATCCATATTTCATGAATGGTGCATTGTACACTCAGAAAGCGCATCGAAGTAAAGCTGAATTTCAATTACGCTCGAGAAGGCGTATGCGATAGATGTGCGGATGTCCCAGAGGCTCCGAAGAAGCTTTGGGTTGTGGAAAGTTGGGGGATGCTCTCCGTTTCGCATGGCGGATCGTCAAAAATACGTGGTCATCGGTCGGCTCTCGACACGGTCACAGCCACTTTACTCTGTTACCCCGTTTCACTAGCGGTACCGGTTGTTTGCGCAGCTCAACAAAGCAATTTTAAACCACACATATGAATTTGGCAGCGAAAGAAAAGCTTAGACATAACGGATCCCGTCCAGATAATACCCGATTTCGAGCCAGTGGCGATCAACCTGCCTCCCACCCGGCATACCATTACAGATCGTGGCTAGCCGAAGCATCGCATGGCGCGGCTTTCAATTCCCGGGGAATGCCTTCAACGCCATAGCACGTCGCCCTGATGGTGGAATCGCCCTCGTTCATGGTTGGCCGCTGGGCCACATATGGGACGGCAAGAAATATATTCTAGACGCAGGCAACTAAAAATTTTCTCTTTCTCCGGTCGACGTACCGCAAATTGCTGCTCCGACACGGCGTCTTACGTTTCACGCTAGTGTTTCTGGGCGGCGTTCCGTAAAGCGCATTAGAGACGCGTGAGTACAGCACGAAACGAATATGTATTAGAATGTCCACTGTGGAGTCGAATTGATTAATAGCTGGATCGTGGGCTGCTATGTACGCTGGCCAGTTCAATCGGTACGCCAAATTCCAAATTTAAACAATTTGGTGAGAGCACAAATCCTCAATCCTGATCGTTCGCGATTGCGGCACAAGAAATGCCGTTGGACACTTTCGGACTTTCGGGCTGATATTGGCTGAAGGAGGAGGCGGAGATCTTTATTAACCAGTTATTATTTTGTAAAAAAGCAATTTGGCCAAGCGTGTCGGGAGAGGCTACAATAGCGGCTAACCCCAAGAGCGTGGAACATGTTTGGTGGACCGATGGCCACGTGTGCTGTGTTGAAAGAAAAGCAAACAATAATTGCTGGGACGGTAAAAGACGTGGTAATTAATTTAAACATGCCCCTCTCCAGCACTATTCTAGCGTGGAATTGGCAGAAAAAAATTGCCAAAATGGACAAGAGAAAAATATGCTCCAAGAAAGGCGCTCCACGGGCATATTTCGTTGTTCGACCAGTTTGAGTTCGACCGCAAGTTTCGGTTCGACGCCGCACGTTTAACGGTTCAACGAACCAGATTATTAGAGATCGTCAGGAATTTCTGTACCACATCGTGCACGGCACCAGATCTACCAGGTGAACGCCAGTCTAATGTGTTACTGGCAGATCGGCCAAGATTGCTCGCTAAGGCGCTCGCCCATTCCCGACTCCGCGAGCTCAGCGCTGAGTTGTTAAGGATGGAAGGGCGGAAGCCGGAAACAAATACGAGTCCAACAATTTTAATAACATCATTTATTTATTAAATGTAGTTTTCTCGAACCGGCGGATGGAGCCAAATCCGGCAACGGCATTCTTTCCGCGCGAGTTGTGCAACGCGAATTGTGTTGCTGGTAAACAACCAACAATCACTTCACTCTGCTCCTGAAGGCAGCAAACTTTTTCCAACCTGGCGCCAGACTATGTGGACGGTTGCCGACGGGCAACTTTGGCTCTGGATCGCGTACTTCAGGCTGCCTGACTAGTAACGAATTGAAAAGTCTGAATTGAAAACTCTTCCTCCGAATCGGATGTTTGTGATGCGCGAATCTGTGCGCGTATCTGCGGTTCGTTGTTTTCCAATCATTTCCTTTTCGTTGCTCGGCTGGTTATTTGCCACGCCGAACACCTCGGCACCTCGGCTTTTGGGGGAGAGTGAATCAACCGTGTGGATCACTCGAGCAAGCCAGCGAGCCAGTCACCCGAAAATTGCCCACCGACGGCCGATAATTGTGGCAGTAAAATTATTTTCCCATTCGCCACGGTAACTTGGGCGGAATTTTGGTTCGTCTTGGCCGGTCTGCGCATTTTCGAAGTTTATTTCGTTTGACGGCGACCGGGCACCCCGAACGAGTATGAAGCAAGCCCGGGGTGCAATTGAAGCAGAATGAGCTTTGCCGCGGTTTCGAACCGACCGCAACCACCGCCACCACCATCTCGTCCGATCAGTTGTGGGTGTTTGAGATTAGATTGTTTTTCCTTTCTTCATCTTCGTCTGCTGTTTCTCGATCCCCCAATTATTATCATCCGCCAGGCGCTACTACTACAACACTACCGGGGCGGTAGACTGTGAAGATGTGCCTTGGGTGCTTCTTGTCGTTACGCGGAGTAACATGAAACTGTTACGGGCAAAGTTTGCGCCTTATTTGTGGCGCCTGACTTTATGGTCGGCTCATCCGTGGAGTATAGTTATATGGCCCCGATACATCGCGTTCTGCGCCTCCCTCGCGATGGATTTAATTAACGGTGAAAGTTGATTTGATATTGGTTTTTGAAACAACGGCGCAACAATCCATGCCCCACTGGTGATCAGGTGCTCGCGACCGATAGCGACTTGAAAGTCTTTCTGGAGCAATACGAGGACCCGGTGTGAATTCAGTCGCTTCGCTAGCCCATTTACGCTGCCTTCGTATTATCTTCGCGGCCGAACCGGCCTACCACTATGTTGCTTTGCGCCGAATCGGCGAAACCTCATCAATCATCGTTCACCGCCGTAGGTGGTGCCTGGGTGGGATGTGAGTTCTACACGCTCATGCCAATCTGTTCGGGATTTGGCTTTGGCTCCAGGACCTGGAAAGAATGACCTGGATCGGCCCCGGTACGCACGAGATAACATTGCCTCCAGACTATGGTGGCGGCAGCATGCTGTAATTAATCAAACATTAATGAACGATTCAACCACCACAGACTAGGGCGGGGCGTGGGATAGAACAGGCCCAGCTGCTTGCCGGGTTACCACCACCTCGTCCGTCCGTCGAAATCAAGTCGAAACGCTTGATAAAATAATAGATTCTAATTAATTTCTCTACCGGCAACATTCTCTTCTCGGTAAAAGTAACGGACTGGCCGCTAGAATCATGGTACGACACTAAAAGGTGTATCCTGACATAAGGTCCGGTACGGGCGCCCTCGATTCCGGCGGGCAGACAGCCCTAGAGTGGTCGAGACTCCTGCGAAAATTGATAGTATCTGCCATCGACAGTATTGCTCATTGTTTTAACCTTCGACCGTAAGCCTTGCTCGGTCTTCTATATCTTATCCCCTCGAGACGTGAACTATGCTTGAATGTTATAAGTTAGATGAGGGCTCACAGCTTGAACACAATGTTTTCCCAATGTTTAATCCAATACGTAGTCAAACGAGATCGTCCAGAGCCACAGAAGCAATCATCGAAATCAGCGTTGCTTCATCTGCTTCCGGCGTCTAATGAGTTTCACCTAATCCCACCAAGAAAGTGACGCCGTGCAGCCTAGCAGTATGTTAGAAATGTAGGCCACAATAAAGACCCAGCCCAGAAAGTGAACCTGTGACCATCAATTATCGCAGCTGGCTACTAATGTCGCAGTTATTACGTGGAGGAATTAGTACTAAATGATTTCCGTCAATCCGATAGCCACACCGGGGGCAGCT
This sequence comes from Anopheles bellator, assembly GCF_943735745.2. Classification (NCBI taxonomy): domain Eukaryota; kingdom Metazoa; phylum Arthropoda; class Insecta; order Diptera; family Culicidae; genus Anopheles; species Anopheles bellator. The sequence continues at coordinate 37,875,165 of NC_071286.1, forward strand.
GAAGAACCAACTGGCCGGAAACGAATGGTGACCGCAATGCCGTGCGCCCGAGATCGAAGAAAACAAGTGCCTAACGAAGGATGTGTAAGCCCGCTCTGTTTGTCCGCTTATCCTGGAGATAAACGCACGGCTGATCGATTAACGTTACGCTTTTCGTTAGCGGTTTTTGGGATGGCTTTCGAGGTAGCTTTCTGCTCGATGGATGGAAGCAATTGCGAATGGACACCTGTTGCACGACTTAGTCCGAATCCTGCGAGTTAGAGCGATTGAGTGGTTCAGAGAAATATCTTTTATCGTGTGCCGTTTCGGATTGGTTTTACGTTGATTGACTGCATTGGGCAGCGTAGAAGCTTCCCAGGAAAGTAAGGTACATTTCCTATTCTTTCTGCTACTCTACTCGACATTATAATGGCGAAGAATTAAATGTATTATTCCAAGATACGCTATCTGGCATTGGGAAGCGTAGAAGCTTCCCTGGAAAGTAAGATACATTTCCTATACTTTCTGCTACTCCACTCGCCATTATAATGGCGAAGAATTAAATGTATTATTCCAAGATACGCTATCTGGCATTGGGAAACGAAGAAGCTTCCCTGGAAAGTAAGATAGATTTCATATTCTTTCTGCTACTCCACTCGACATTGTAATGGCGAAGAATTAACAGTATTATTCCAAGATACGGCCCATCCTTCGGTTTTAAAATAGAGTATTGCAAATGTATGCTGAAAGGTCCCCCGGAAAGGGCTGAAAAAAATCTACAGTTCCGGGTCCTTGCTTTTATTTTGCCATACACATTGAGTTTCTAAATTGAAAGATTAAATATTTAACCGTTCAGTAATTTATGTTTCGTTTCATATACGTGGTAAGCCTAAAACTCGTCCAACACTTGTTCCTGGGAGTGAAAGAAGACACCCATTACATAGATTATTCTATTAAAACATGCCGCTCCGTGTCGGGTTTCGAAGTGATTATCGAAACTGTTACTTTCTGCGATAGAAACCATGATACGGGTCGTTGATGGTTGTCGAGCCAACGGTCAATTACTAGCTGATTTTAGGGGATTTAGTTCGACCTGGTTTTTGTGGTTGCGGTTTGCCGTGAATGGAACTCACTGTTCAGCATGGCAGTTCGCATCGGCATCGAACGAACCAAGAGTAAAGCAGATTTGACTTCGCAGCAGCAAAAAGGCTTTTGTAATACCACTGCAATCGTGAACCCTTTCGGTTTAGAAGGACGGCAACAAAAAACGAAAATGTTTATTCATTAACAATTGGTCCCATTGTTGGGCCACAGCGTGGTATGTTGTTTTCCACTGGAATCTGCCTTAAGGTGGCCCTTTTAGCATATCACTCAGTGCCAATTGTCAGCCTTTTATCATTTGTCTAATAAGCTCTACAATGAGTAAATGTTTGTTATGCTATGTTGCGAATTGTGAAGCGTGCGAAATTTAATTATCTTTAATTTTTAAAGCACTAAAAATGGAGATCTATTCCATCGCGTTCTAGTTCTTGAAAAATTAAAACGGAACCCACATAAAAATTCCCTTGTGAGCCATTGTGTGATGCTGGTTTCCTAGAACCAGAACCTAACGCGCCGATGTTGGATTGTAAAAAAAATTGCAATTATGCTGTGTTATAATTGTTTCGTAGGCTTAAGCCTCCAATTCGTGCCACCCACAGCGCTATTTTTCGGTTTGAAAATCAGACAAAACAAAATGTAAACAGCAGCGCCAGCCAGCTTTACGGCTGAAAACTGGCGGAAGAAGTGACGGAGAGCGTCTAAATCTTCACATTGCCCTTTGCTTCCGGTTGGTTGGCCAGACGATGGAAGAGAGGGACTCCGTAGAAGGTGACAATTTATTAAGGCATTAAACGCACTGATAATCACAATTTATGACATGGCCACACCGCCCGAAAGGCGTAACGAGGGCAGGGCAGCGTCGAGAGGAGCATCTTGGTGATCAAAGGATACTAAAGTGAATTAAATCAGGGACCGTATGGTGTTGGGCGGGACCCACTGCCGGCATCGTTCACTGGACTTCAGCTGCATACCAGAATGGTGGGCTATGTTTGCTGTAGTAGTTTTAACCACTCTGCCTGCCACTCTGAGCCATAAATATGATTCAAAACCAGAGTTTGATACCGGTGTACCTGTACCGGTTTGATAGTTATCAAAAAACCACAACCCTTTTTTCACTCCGAACGTCTTCGGTTGACCATTGGTTCTGGCGGTGAGCATGATTTATGTATTTTATTACTTTCACAAACCATGCATTTAAATTACAATCAATTTGAATGCGGCCCATTTGCTGGAACGAAGATAAATAGGTCCATTAAGATTTTGGCACAAGATAAAATTGGCTCAAGAAAGTGTGTCTGAATAAAATTCAAGAGTGAGATGATAAGATGGTTTGTGAAACAATCTCAACAGAAGTGGTCTATTAAGTGTTCATAAAACCAGGGCGCATAACGCCGATGCGTTCGATGGGCGTAAGTGAGATAGTTTGGAATAACGGTCTTTCAGTCCACTTTCCACCGTAATGAGGCACTAAGCATCCATCGATTAGAAGGGCTATGAAATTTTCAAATTTCGTCTCTGATTTTAGACCGTTCGAGTTTGTCGGCTTTGGTTCCTATTTCAGATTATACTCTTTAAACATTTATCTAGGCTCAGGCTATCAATCGAATATGTCAAGTATATAACTTTTACATTAATCTGGCACAGTATATTTTGTATCGTTTGGCCGTGAATTCATTCACATGGGCTCAATGTCCTTAATTGAAGGCGTTCGACGGTGCATGCACGTGGTTGCCTATTTGATTGACTGAGCTGAAACGTCCCATGGTACAAAGAGTCTCATGGTGTTATCCCAACGAAAGGATCATACGCTCGCGGAACACTCTGCCAGTAGTACTGGGCAGCATTATTTCGCACGATTGGCAAATAACCGTTGGAAACAATGTTGCAAACCCATCGGTTTCGGTAAGCGCAAATTAACGGCTCGGAAGACACAGACACTGCAATTACACGCCTTGCTATGGGCGGACAATTTAGAACACACATTCGTCATGCTACCCGCTGCCATCACGACGTGTGGATCGGTGGGGCAATATGTTCACACCCACCCAAATGAAACCCAACAATCACCCAGTCGGCCCCTTTCGTGTGTCTGTGTGCTCTACCGACGCCAGCCCGACGGTTTGATATCACACCAGGAATCACTGGGCCTCGGTAATTCATCAATGTTTCTCAACGACCGCTACGTACCCAGGGCCGGCTATTCGTCTCTCGCTGCTATTATTATCCAATTTTTCCCTTTTTGTGCACAGTCAATCATGATTCCCTTTTCCCGTCAAGAATCGACACTAATTCAACTACTATTTGCCAACGCAGATAAGAAATGCCGGATCCTGGCCGAAAATAATTGATTAACATCAATCGGTAGGTGGTACTGTGCCTGTGTGTGCTGGGCGGGGAGCTGGGAGTCCTGTCCTGGCATGGTCCTGGCTGGCCCATTCGGGCAGGATAATTAATTTTGTCGAACAGTCTAGCCAAGCTAACCGCACGAAAGTGTGAGCATTTCTGACAGCATTTTTGCTACAACTCGAAATCGGTCGTTGGTCGATTGTCGCCGATCGAACAATCGGCGTAGAACTGTCTGATTGGCTCGCTTAGGACGCTGAAGCTGTCCCGCAGTGATAGTAATGAGTATTTACATAGGATAATAAACGAAACCATATTTCAAAATCCTGGCATTGAAGCAAAGGCGAACCTGTCCGCTCGATGGCGCTTCGGATTGTGGCTGTTTTCGCAACAAGTTAAAAAAACTCCCTTATTTATGCTCGTCATATCATGTGCACTTCCCGCTCAGCACTTTATCTTTGCAGCGGGTTTCGCACGGATTTGCGACGGCGAATCCTCTGTTGTCTTTGCCAGACAAAACAAAAGCTGCGAAATTGTATGTTTTCGTACATTTATATATGAAATTTCTACGTTCTTTGCATAATCACGGCCCTGGCACGAACGGCGGGGCGATGGTTTTAGCAGTCGACGCGAAATAAACGATGGTAAAGGTTCTAGCAACAAAGGCCGCGAACCGTCCCCGAGGCAGTGCATGATGGTGGCGTGTAAGGCTTTTCTCATTTTACGCTGGATTCGCTGTGCCACGCGATGGCCAGATCTTCAGAGGTCTCTCAGCTGTGGAAATGATTTATTGGGCCAGCCACCTAGCGCCGGCAACGGCAGCCGGTGACCGCGCACGCATGTTGGAGCGATGCTCAACTTGCTTCTTGACAGGCTTATGTAAGGAACTGGGATCTTACAATGCAGCACAGTACAAGCCGCAACGGGCCGCAAAGTATCACCAAAGTTAGCTTCCGTCGGAACTGAGCTCAGTGATGCAGCGACTAGGAACGCACGTACCGAAACAAAACATAGAATTCACCGCCTAATCCGATGTAGCTGAGCCGATGGAACTACGAACCGGTGGGCAAGAGAGAGAGAGATTATGACTTGGCGTAAATAATCTATCAAGCAACCATCTTCGGCACGGATTACGTCTTGAAGCCGCTCGCAGACCAGTAAACCCCCACTTTGCTGATTGGGCGGCGAATTGAAGACAACTGCGTGTAGCGTGTTCGGGCAATTAGTTGTGGATTTGATGAACAAATGGTAAACCAAAAGCATACCATTACACGAACCACGAGCCAGCACGGCTCATAAGCGTGCAGTGGGCTGTTTTCTACTCAAGCCGGCTACTTGAGACGGTGCGCAATTGTCGAGTGGTCCCCGCACAGAGAAGAAGGTTCTGTATGGCGTGCGTGTTAAATATTTATGATTTTTTATCGTATTCTCGTGTTTGCGATTGAGTTGAGCTGAAGATTAAAAAGGCAATCTCCAGAAGAGGTTTCATTTTGTGCAGGGATCCTACGCCAAAAGTGCACAATCTTAGGACTACAGTGCTCGGTTAGTTGGCATCTCACTTGAAGCGTTTGGGTAGGGAAATCGTCTAACAGCAGCCAAGTGATCAGATCATAAAACATTAACTATTTGGCGGGCCCCAATTTGTTCAATACTCGGGACCGGAATGGACTACAGATGGGGCCAATTGATGCAACATCCGTCACCGGCGGCAATCTGCGCTGAGCAATGAACTGGATTTAATTAGTCTTTGAACGGTTCGCGGGCAAAAGATTTTTTCATCGCTCGCGGTACTTAAAGTAATTACGATGGAAATGTGGCCTTTGTCGTCCCCAGAAAAGTTACGTGTCTGTGATCAAATGATCTGATCACCCACCAAAACGTTCGACTTAGGACAGCGTAAGGCAAGGGATGTTGTGCCGCCCTTTTGCTTTATGCTTCTCGGCTCGGAATCCGTTCCCCGGTTTCTCGCGGGTCGCGAAACGACGATCGATGGGCGGCAATTCGTTTTCATTAGGATCATTCATTGCGGAAGTAAAATTTATTGCAAAAATATTTCCACCCATGAATTGAAAACTGGCCTTGCGCTTGCGGGACGGCCCAGATTATGCCACGCAGCGAAACAATATCGGTGCACCGGCACCGGAGAAAAGTTCCATCCACTCGGATGGGCCTGGGAAACGGTCGGTGGGTGGATAAAATTTCTTTTCTGCTTTTCTACCCTGCATGAGCCGGCCGAAGAAATATCCACCACAGTTGCAGATGGGGGAAGGCATCGAAAATCAATGGTCATCGGAGGAGAGGAAAGTTCTTCAATAAAAATACGTCTGGCGTGGCGCACCGTATCCCGGGACCGAAGGGCTTGCAATGGCCACCGGGTCCGGGGCAGAAAGCGGGCATATAATAAAACTGGCAGATTTATCGTGTCGCCCGATGCCGCAACCGGTGGCGACCTTCCGGGAACGAAAATCGAAACCCATCGGATGCGCTCGGCGCAGCACCGTCTTGAGGTTGGCCTAATCAAGTGCAATGTCTGATGGAACAGCTGCTGTTGATAACGATTGGCTACTCAGTGGATTCTCGGGGGTCACACCCTGCAAATCGTTTCCATGAAGGAACAGATCTCGTCGATAGCCATACGTAATGGAAGCGAAGCAAGAGTTTAACTAGCTTTGAAAACATCTATCCTCTAACATAACAACGAGGCAGTATGAGTTACACGCCATATCGTTTTCAACGTAAAAATAAATGTCGCATTACTGAAAATGTGCTAACAACGGCGGAAAAAAATCGGAATATACACCAGAACTGTAACCATATGAGAGTAATAACTTAATACAAACTTAATTAATTCCACCAATCTGAAACACGCGTCCTGTTTGCCGTTAATCATCGGGCGCCTGGCTGAGCTGGACACCTTTTTCTGACAGCAATAATTAAAAAGGCTCACGGCGCTGGCGCAATGAATCGCTCATGTTTCGCTAACCGGTGGAAGAACCATACCTAATTGACCCGAAGTAAGATCGAGAAATGATGCGTCGGAGAGAAAAAAAAACTCAGTAATTATACAAGAAACAAATCACCTCCGTTAGCATAGATTTAGGTGAAGGATCGACTAAGAAATAACTATTCGTTGGGGGTATTATTTCGTTCGTTTCGAGCAGTTTGACTTGGTAAGTTTTCCATCACCCGCTGCTGAACATAAAAAAAAACTCCGCCACACACATCTAATGGAGATTTATGATGGAAATTCGATAGCAAAATCGTTCAAAAATCAGTCAAATAAATGCATATTCAAAGCAACGATTACGTAGGCCGGTGTGGCCACTTGAGACAGGGTTCTCGGCCCTCGGTGGGAATGTCTCAAGCATCGATTTCGCTCCGAATCTTTGGCACCATGTTAGCCGCTATGTTCGATCCATTTTGCTACTCAATAAATTCTCAAGATCACAGCTCCGAACGACCGGCACAGCTGACATGGTGGGCTATCCTGGTGGGAATACGTTGCCCCTTCTCCGAACGGGTTCCTTTGGGATCCGGTGAAAGATGAATAATGGCCTACCAGGCTCAAGGTTGAATGCGGTTCGGCAGGGCGAGAGCGGGACGGTTTATTTTTTATGCCAATTTGGGTGGCTCTTCTGACCGAACAGCCTGTCTAGGCCTACATTCCGTTACGCCAGGCTTTCATCGCCAGACGATTCCGTCGGGCATAAAGTTTCAATTTGAAGACGGGCACATTAGACCTTATCGCAAGCAATGTCACGACATACACCATTCACCGACACAAACAAAAAACACGGAGCAACCCCCTCACGGGTTAAACGGAAACATCGTAAATATTGTTCCGCTTGTTGCAAAAAAGCAGAATAAATAAAACAAATCTGTCATTGATCGGCGTCGCACTATGGGGAATTTGTATACAGACAGGCAGACACAGTTTGCTTTAGGAAGGCCAACATAATCGGTTTATCAATGTTTTTGTTCCCATGTGTTTTGATTACATTCAACGTTTTATGTGTAATACACGCGTTCAAATATAGTAAATAACCTATTGTATTATTATTATTGATCGCCACATTAGATGATGATGGGCTATCGTTGTTCGAAGTCATTATTTAAACTCAATTAATTTAATTAATTGATTTAAAGTGAAGTAACTTAAGTAATTTTTTTAGTGTGAATAGAGCCATCTGCCGTCAAACTAATGAAATAATTTACCAAAACTTTCATAAAAAAAATTATCCTACAAACGTGGACGCGCAACGCGTAATTGTCACGCAACAATCCCGATTTCGGCGTGACATGGCACTATGGGGGATTTTGCATTTAATAGACGGACATATTCGTGTTTCGTTTGCAAATATCGAATTTCTGCCACAAATCGAATGCCTTATGTAAAAGAGTGTAAGTGTAAAAGAGGATATAAAATGATCAAGGAGCTTTACTAATTGCGTTCGTCGGAATTATTATCATCCAAAGTTTCCAACCCATGAACTACTATTTAAACGTTTGATACAATAATTATTAATCTACTTCTTCATCCAAACATAAACCAATGTTATCTACTTGATTAAAGGCATGACCAATCGCGATATCGTCATTGATGTTTTTCTCCGTGATAAAAAAATATTTAACTATACCAGGAAAGTTTATGGTTTTTTCGCTGCCTAAAACCAAATGAAACAAAACTAATTTTAGGGACACTGCTATGTATTGCCCGAATGAAAGTGTCTTCTAAATTGTTCTCTCTGGAAGATTTTCTTGCGTGGTTTGCCCTATTTTGTCTAAGACATTTAAGCCGCGCTTCCAAAGCTTCTTCTCCCAGACAACCTCCCAGATATCCCCAACATGATGTACTTTGTGTACTTTAAAGCAAATATAACAAACATAAAGTTATTGATATGTATCTCTACAATATCAATACATATCTGTGGTTATTAAGATATTTCTAAGCCTTTCTATCAAATTTTTATTTACTTTAGTCAATCCCATTTGGTTCGGCTTCCCGTTGCGTGGGTTCAAATCTATTTGGGCAAATAAACAGGTTCTCACGCAGAACTTTATGATTTACCGACTGTGTGTTCTTTGCGGAATTGATCGCCGTACGTCGGGCTCGGCCGACCGGCTGGCTGGAGAGTCCGACAACGCGGCCCTTCCTTGGACCGATCTCGAATCCGCAAAAGAAACGGTTGCGATGGTCACGGTAAAACAACCCATTTTTCATGTAAATTATGTCTATTTATAGAGCAGGAAGCGCGGACCGGCAAATCGCACCTCGTACGGGGATTGGGCTGGATAAGCTCCCTATTTGGGTATATTGGGGGGCCCGAAAAGTGACTTACAATGTTTGTCGGGTGCATTACCCGGATCCCGGATTACCGATCCCAAAGATATCAGAAAACAGCGGTGGTCGCTATCACTGTCGACGAACTTTGACGGGCGCATGTTTCGTGTGAGTTATGGAAAAGTTTTATTTGCTCAATGAACCGCAAACACACGGCGATTGGCCACGGGCTTACCGGGAATGCGGTCACGTACGTTAACCGGCAATTAATTAGATTTCTAATTTTATGCCCGCCACCCATTTGGCCGAACCCGATTTCAATCCGGAGCATCGAGGAGGGAAGAACTCCCGGAAGATTTTGCGTGGCCACGGGGCGCACTTTGGTGTGTGAGAATGGTTCGTTCGAGGAATCCGGCTTGGAAATCTATTTCGCAACGAACGTGTTGCTGAGCGAAAATCGGTAAACCGACCGTACGGCCGTATAGGTAGAACGCTCGTGGCCTTACCCGGAAGTGCTAAATAATTGCTGCAACCGAATGGGAGAGAAAATGGGCGCAAAAAATGTAAGCATAAAACAAGAGAAACGCGCAACGCGAGCAAGAATCCGTCCATATGGCTGGCGAAATTGATTTTTTTTCAACCGCACGAATGGCACTAGAAAACGGTCCCGGTATCTGGAGCTGACCGATGGGTCCGCCGGTGTTCGCCCGCGGAAAACAGTGCCTCCTTCGAACTGAAATGTGCCGAACGCTTTTCTGGGAGGGGTGTGGGAGTTTTGCATGGCGTCGTCTTTGTTGGCCCCGCCGCAATGGCCCGTAAAACTAGTGGAGCACGTTGCCGAATACTCAATGCGAAATCGAGCAGAAACGTGCCATTACTTCTCTGGGTCTTTTGAACTCTATGCACTTAAATCAGGGCGTCGGCGAGACCAATTTTTATTGCCGCCACGCTACACACTGTGGCCAAAAGGGTGACCAACCGCCGATAGTAATGCTCTTTGTTTGTTTTTATGTTATTAATCGAAAGGGTCGAATTACTTAATATATTTACCCTAACAACTCAATGTTTATGTTTTATATTTTCTACACGTTCATTCGTTCATTTTCGTAAGACGACCATGGGTGAAGTTTAAAACACTGGCCATTTCTGGCCATGTGCTTATACGAGGTAGTAACCCGAGGTGTTTTAAGCCCAATTACTTAACCCACGAGCCTACGATTGTTTAAAAATAATCAAATCAAAATCAATTTCGTTTGAGTTTGTAGTTTTACTAGCTTCAAGAAACTGCGCCAAGATAATTTTAATATCGAAGCGATATCTTTGTAATAAGAAGCGATAGCATAGCAAAAATTGATGCAAATGAAAATTGTCACACAAACCAAAAAAGTCATATTTGAAAATAATATGAAGTGACACAATCTTCAAACGGATGCCGCTACTCAATACTAAGACAATGTTTCAATAACCAGTTTTTCTGGTTATCCTGCGCACATCGAAAATAAATTATTGTATCAGTCATCATCTTGCCCAATGTGGTTTCTGGTCTCGCGTTTCAACAATGCTTCAACCCAACCACTTCATCTCAATCAAATCTCAACTGCCGCGGCGTAGCGTTCGGCAGAAATGGTTGAAACCGTTTTGACGATGGTTCTCAGCCAAACCTAGAGCGTCGAACTATTCAATCATCGATCTAGCAAAAAGTACTTACTTTGGGCCAGTTACAAGACCATCAGCACCGTAGAACCGGAACGCAGAACTCACCATCAGCCTATCGCTTTTTTCTGCTCGCAACTCGGAAATAGGAGAAAACAACAGAGCAGCCGTAATTGCCGCTATAGAGGGGTAAATATTTGTCTACAATATTGATGTACACAACAGTACACGTGAAAAAGGCTCAATAAAGCAGAAACCAATAGGCAGGTAGCAAGCGAAGCGAAGTCCCAATCACTGTAAAGTCTTCATTGGTTTGGCCCACTCACGGTTGTTGTTCGAGCCCACCATAACCCACATTCGGTTTTGCGAGCCGAATTACTTGCCATATGTGCCCCTTTTCGATGATTATTTCGCCGTTGTTGGTGCCGAACCTTTCTGCCGTTGTTCAAAAACCGGCCGGCTCCAGCCGAACCTTCGGCGTGAAGCAAACCCTGCTCCCATGACCATTTGGCGTCGAACTCGAACTCTCTAAAGTACCACTAGATAGCTAGCCACTAGTGCCTCTCCGGCTCTGTGAAACGGGCTACCAATAGCGAAAGTTAATTGAAAATAAATTCTCTTACCATGGCCAGAAACGGGATTAGATGGTAGGCGAGGAGTCAATGCCTTTTAAAAGCGTTCGTCTGGTAGGCAGAGCATTGGCCAGCCCAGTACTAGTAGTCCACACATCGAACCCACTGTTCTGGCGTGGTCCGGAACGATTCCGATGTTGGTTCGGCATGTGGTAATAAGCGAAGCTTAGTTCTCCGAAATTTTGACTTCTGGACGCAAAGGACACCCCGCTTCGCCCTGTATCGGAAAATTTTCGAATATGGGCCGGGGCAGCATCAATCAGCACCGTAAAGCCCATTTGCATTATAGGATTAAGAAAGTTTTCCCGTTTTCCGGTTTCCGGAGTTGAGAGGTTTCGCTCGCGAATAGGTCCCTACCAACCCGGGGGGAGCGCTTTGAAGGGGTCCTTTAATAAGCTAGATTAATCGTTTTTCAAACTTTGCAATTAACTTGCCTAATACTGTCGTTCTGAGTGGGGCAAAAGTGTTCGGACGGCCTGGCGGAATACTTTGTACTGGATGCTATCTAACTTCTCTTGCTCCAAGAGATTTATTGCCGTCCGCGAACCTCCCGAATCTGGGGCGTTTCTCACCAATCGATCGGAATGTGCCTGCCAACACGTACTTGCGCTAATGTCGAACACGCTGCTTCCGTTTGTTAACCTCACTTTTCAGTGCACCGGCCGTTCGCGCTAGTTTCGCGTGATGGAAAGTGCAATTTGTGTTTCCTGTCTCCATCAATTACACACTCGCCGCGGCCCGCTTTCCGCGCGGCCACCCGAATGGCGAATTAAATTTGGCAGAATTATGGCAGCATCTTCGTTCGCTGGATGCACTCAAGATGGGTGTCATAACAAGCGCCATACTTTTGAGCGCGTGCGGACGAGAGGTGTCCGAGTGCAGATGCCCACCCGCCTTCTCACGGCGAATGACATCCGAACAAAGTGGGGACAGTGGAGGAAGGTGCTGAGACCTGGCTGGGTAATGAAAATGGATGATGAGAAAACTACTGCAAAACCTTGCGGGCACATACATATTTCACATGGCCCGTGCTAATCAATAACACGGCACGGCGGCGGTGGTCACCTCGAATGCAACCCATTTCGAAATAACCACCTAATGACCACCGATGCGCCATTTTCTGGGCACATTATGGTCGACCGCATGCCTCCGAACCGCGGTGTATGTCCCGCATGGACGGGTAAATATTTAAACTAACGCCCATAAACAAACCGATTAGGAAATAGCGCTTCCTTTATCGTTAGGTGGTCCAGGACGAGCCCTTTGCTCTGGTGCCAGGGCTGGCCAAACGTTGACCAAGGCTAGGGTTTCTTTCCCGCCGCCGCCGCCGCCGTCAGGGCGACAGAATGATGGGGACGTTTGATCATCGTTTGCGCCGGGGTTGGCATCCTGCAACGGACAATAAAATTACTGTCCGAACAAGACGACTACACTCAGGCCTCCGCTATTTACATAAGAACGCGTTTCATATCTTGTCGGAGCCGGCTGATGCCGCTTAGATTGCTTTGAAAAACAACGGCCTCAGGATGTTAATGAATTCAAATAAACTAACCTCCGTGCTGTCCGGCTGTATGCCATGAGGTTTACTTAGGCGGGACAGCGAAATACAAATAAAGCATACAGATTGCGACTAAAATTGGAGCCCTTCGGCTACAATTTTCCAAACGTTCAATCGAAACTAGTTTGACCACTATTTCACCGGGCAATATAGTTGTTTATTTGCGCTAAGAAGTTTCTCTATCCGGATTTTTAGTCAAGAATAATAACATGATCAGTGATCCTCACTGCGTTTTTGAATTTGGATGTTGGATAACGATGTTGTTTACCAAAACAAAATTACAACAGTAAAATAATAGATGGAGTCGTACCCAAACCATCTTAAAAAATAAAAACTATAGGCAGTGCGCCATGCCACATGAGAATGGTAAACTGCACGAACTAACCTTAGAATTGATTACCAACGTGTCGTTTGGGTATTTGTCCCGGTACCGTCCAGGTCTCGTACTTTATACAACATCTAAAACCGGTCGACCTCAAAAACGCTTTCGGATAACGATTGCACCTTTTGAAGACTTATCCTGCAAAAAACACTGCTTCGAATCTAAAGGGCAATACAAAAAAAGTACTAAAATTTTAGATCGACAGATCAATAGTATAAAGAAAAGCATCATCGAAACTTTGTTATCTTACTTTACTTGAACTTACCTATTGACCTATCTGGTATTTGCAGAAGAGTCGTTAATTGCTTGTCGCCGTGTAGTCCAAGGAAAGGCAATCGTCAACACGCTTCGTTGGATACATTACTGTGGCTCACCAGTTGGTGGCGTGTCCGTTTGAACCGCATTGCACCGCATTACTGTGGTATAATGTTGACAAATGTTGATAAATTTTACAACAGGCCGGGTTGATCGGTCAATTTTCTACGTGCATACCGAGCGCCCTCGCTAGGGAAGGACGCTGAAAAATGGACGACACCGAAAGATGATCCATCGTCCAGTTCGGCTGACCGTGTTGGCTCGGAAAAAAGTGGACGCCTGGTCACTGAAAACAGAACCCAAAGACAGGATCGATGGGTCGAACAATTTAATATAGTCACCCTGAACGACATCGTCCTCTGACACGGCGTGACTCCCGAGTCGTCCTGGGTTCGCGTCGTGAAGGATGTTGGACAAGTCGTGAAAAATCGAACGACAACAGCTCAACCCTTTCCGTTGGCACCTCCCCGGGTATCGATACCCGTACTGATTGATGTCCTGTGACAGGGCACGGAATGGGGCCAGAATAGCGAGCCCCATAGTAACGATGTCAACGACAACCGACGCTGCTGGGCTTGGTGCGGTGAGTTTGTCAATTTCGCCTTGCGGTCATGTCAACAGGCGGCGTAGTCGGCATGCGTTTCTGCTCTGGTACTGCATGAGTATAAACAGCAAAATACAGTATAGGCCCACTAAAGGACGTATTTGCGTAACGTTGATCGTGTCTCCGAGAAGGTACGGTTCTCGTGTTCGAGCATAACAAAGCAACGCAAAATGTTCTGGATGAAAGGATTAATATTGATCATGGACGCTAGCACAGGGGTTTACGATCGTAGGTACAATACCATATCCTGTGACGTGTGCCGACGTGTTTTCACGATAAAGTGCGTTCAATAAGATGAAGACACTTAAGAACTTGAGAGAGTTTTGTAGAAAAGTCATGCGTTTCTTTATAAAATAAGATACCAAGATATGGTAAGGCATCATCAAAAAGGTAGAACCCAGTTCTCTCTGACTAACGTATCCTTTATGGACTTTTTTAAACATCCAACACCGTTAACGAATTGTATATGTCTTGGAACATGGCAACGAACTAAAACGAAGATGGTGTAGAACGAAAAATCCTCAAAATTAATCAAAATCCTTTCTAAGTATTTGTCGGATACAACGGCAATGCTTGATGCTTGTACTGTGTACATTTGGGCCATGAAAATCCTTTCATTATGTACCCACAATCGGCGCCAACAAAAAACACAAGACACGCCGCCACCAGAAACCGAAATAATATAAGGAACAAATAAATGAAACGCCCCAACCGGCACCCAGCTCACATAACCACGTTTTATTTGGCTTCACCGTATCTGTGGTTTCGAGGTGCGTTTAAATAATTTTCCCAAAAGAAAGGAGGAAAAGGCAAATCGATATTCTTCCGCAAGGGGTTTCGACACAAATCAAGATCGTGGTGAAAAACAGTTGGGCAACACATCCGTCTGGGTAAATCGATACGCGCGTCCTACGCGGAACGGCGACTACACGCCAAGTGAGGATTTTAGTGCATCGTAAAACGTCACGCAAGGAGGCAAATGAGATCAAATCATCCCCAAATGAATATTTACGTTCCGGGGCTGGGAATGTTGGCCGGTGGGTGTGCGAAAATAAACTAAAGATTGAAATGTAGGCCTCCTCCACTACAGTTGTCGTCATAGAGATGATATCGAGTTATCATCCGGTATTAACTTTTTCTTCATTAATCAAAAGCGTTCCGTAGAACTGGATTAGTGCTTAAGATGAACGGAGGCACACATTTATGGTTTGGTACTGTGTGACGATGTATCACGTTATCTGCAGAGGTAAATTGACTGTACGGTCGTAGAATCGGCAACCCCGGGCATCAGTAGCGTCGGCCGAATTGCCAATCAAATACGCTGACAAAGCAGATTTGATCAATAAGTCGATAGTACAAAGTCGACCGGAAGTCGTCAAACTTGTCCGGAAATAGATGAATCTTTACGACGGAACCGTACGTGAAATAAGCGAAAAAGCTGCTCACATCCTGTTTTTTCTATCATGGAACGGACTTATGTAGGTGGACTGAAATTAAGACGAAACGTGTGCTATGTTAAATATGGATCTTGCTGTGCTACTTAAGAAAGATGCTTCTCGAACTGGCTCTAAGCATACAGTTTTGGCTCGGCTTTGGTCTTTTGAATTTTGCTTGCCTGGCTTAATTAGTGAAGCAATTACATAAACTACCAACTAAATGATCAAGTTTTAAGCATTAAACGTTAAGTGACAGTGTACTGTGAAATTCAATATGGAGAAGAAACTTCAAGCTTGCGCTTTGAAAGCATGTTGCTACTCACCGGTCCTTTGCACATGTGGACTGATTTATCAACAAAGTTTTGCCCGTGAGCTCTGCAGATGCATGAACAAATTGGATGCCGCCATGTGTTACACGAGCATTACAACCCACTGTAGCCCGCTCATTAACAATCTGTCAAACGCATCCACTTGGGCGCAGCCAATAAATTTATAACGAAGCACCACACATTCACAGACCAGAACGATCTCGAGAGAAGTACATCTAGTGAAGCCCAGTTTCGAGTATCTTAGGAGAGCAAGCCAGGCGAAGAAAGTGTAGCAAATGAAAATAAAACAAAAAAAGGCGGCTGTTCCAAAAATGTGCAATAACTCATTCTGCGGCGGTATGCTGCGGGAAAGGTTTTTGACGTTGCTCGGTATGGAGCGTGGACGAACGGGGCGCGCCTACGGTGGTGGGATGTGATGGTATGAAATATGGCGTACAAAATATATCATTCCTTTCGGGGCCAGAAGCCTGGCGTCAGTTATAGAGAGGTCCACTGAGGGAATGTCGCAAACCGTAACTGAAACCGTCCGTTTTTCAATCTTATGCCCCCACTAGCTCAGAACGGTAACAGTGGGTCAAGTTGCTTTTTTGCCAAAGAGCACTAAGGAAGCAAATGGGAGACATAAAACAAGACAGCCTCGTCGTGAACATGAAACTTTGAGAAGGAATTTAACGCTGGGTATTGTGGGACACGTTTTTATTGCTTTCAACATTTAATTTGGTCATAACTATAAAGGCTACATGATCATTTTAAAAGAAAAGATGCCATCGTGTGTATAATAAATCAAACGAATAACTTCCCTACCTTTTATATGAGGGTATACCATTTTGCAGAATGATTGACTAGAATGGAACGATCATTACCATCATTTAAAGAACTATCTTTGGTTGTATTCTAACTGCAACAGTGATGCAACAACTCATGGAATCGTAACTTCCGTTTTCGCCTCTTCTTTTTGGTGGGGTCATGCCTGGCTGTGCGAAGAAGATAGGTCATAGCGTATGGTTGAGCAACATGCTGTGTACATGAGTCACCAGACGAAAGGATTGCACTCTGCTAGTCAGTCTGAAAACAGGAACAAGAAATATATCACGTACGACCTAAGTCATTAGGGTCATTTATGGGCAACGTATAGGGAAAATGCCGAACGTATTGAGCAGTCCTGTTGCTCTGCCAGCAGCGCACCCTGAATTTCACATTCTCTCGAGCGAAAAGTTTTCCCATACATCCATCATTCGTCATGAATGGTCGGTAAATTACACTTAGATTCGTAGATGTCATCATGCTCTTTCTATTGCCTTGCATTCACCTTGTCATCTTTTGGCACCCCTAGCCTTGCGACTCAATGGAGAAACGTCGACAGGCGTGAAATGAAAGTGAAAATATGCACACATTGCACTGCTCGTGCTGGCTCCCGGCCAAATGGGCGTTTATTTTTACAAGTTCTTAATACCCGGCTCTCCCGGCGCATAGGTCCGGATCTGTCGGTCACAAACCTTGTACAGCAACGTCCGATGATGCTCCCGCAACGATGTCAAATCGTGTCCACTGCCCGCCAAGCGGGAAACCGTTAAGCGACCGTCGACCTCCCGGAAGTTGCCCGAGGCAAGCGGCTCAAGGGTGATGGCTACCTGTGCTATATCGCCAATGTAGGCACAGAGCCGGCTGAAACATTCCGACACGTTGACCTTCACCACAATGTGTTGGACGGCTTGATAGGATCTACAAAGCAAATCCTCCGCGAAATCGATCATATCGTTCTCTCCGGTCGGATGAAGATTCGTGAAGAAACCAAGATCGTCCACGATTACCATGGTGTTGCGCTTTGAGTACGAAGCGACGCGCTCGCTGATGAGTTCCAGCAGCCTAGCACCGCTTGCCGAGGGTGGACATGAGGTGTTGCAATCGCTGTACAGTTCGGCCAACATATCGACGATGCACAACGTCTCAGACTCGATGGCGGCCGCCGTGTTGAATGTTAACTTCTGGCACGCGCTGATGTAGTGCGCTTTATTTTGGTGTGTTGCAAACAGCAGGACATGATTGTCACCCGATAGCTTGAGGTAGTTGGTCAGCAGTGTCGCAATCAGAAAACTTCCATCGGTATCGGTTCGTTCCTGGATGACGGTGGTGCGCGGTATGTCGCTGGTGTTATGTGACGAGTATCCTGCCGTTGGCCAACAACACGCTGCCAGGATATCCCGCGACATCGATGACGCAACAGTTACGGGCGGAGATCAGAAAAGGGCTGCGAAGGGGAAAGAGGACATCAGCGAATCATGGCTAGCGGCTAACGATGAAAATGTGCAAATGAAGCCTTTGATCGCTATGACCACACACGAAATTGACCGCACCATCGGCGCCACCTTAATACCTTCGGGTTTACGAACGGATGCAGCCCGGTCGGGTTTCTAACTGTCGACTGTCTAGTTTTGTATGAACATTGTCCGTGTAACTGGGAATCTACATCGATCGAAACATGCCGACTACAAATACCACACACACACCGCCCACACCGTTATTTGCTAAGAGAAATGTATGAATCATGGATGGATACCACTTTACTGCATCTTTAGCAGATACTAATCTTTTTTTCTTGCCTTCTGACAGACCATCAGGCGCATGATTGATTACGTCCACCAGATGCAAATATGCACTGACCTTCGTACGATTACTCATTTTCTATGGTTTCTCAACCTTGATTAATCTCCGAGGAATTGTATATCCTTGACCATACTCGTATGAGCAATGGGTTCCAAATAGGGGTTCATTTACACTGAAGCATTTTGGAGCAATAAATCGTGCAAAAAATCAATTTAAAACAAATATAAAATCAAAATCGAACTAATTTAACAAAAAAATCGCTTCTAAAGTCTAAAGATAGTTTATCAAACCATACGAATAAAAACTCGGCCTTCAAATTGGCAATGGATGTTTCATTTTGCAACCATAGATTGCTGAATTGACTTTCAGTAGTATTGTTGCAGCTGACAAAACTCTTACGTTAAATTTATTTTAAATAGGTTAGAAACTAAATAGGAACAGATTGCTAATGGGACGACCAACAAAATGGGTTTGAAGCGGCTGAAGGGCTTGAACACAGCAGCCGAAACATAAAATCGTCCAGTCACGAAATTGTAATTTAGCCGCCTGTGGTAATCGATCCGTAGTGGTGTGCTGCCACGAATTCTTATCATACCAGTTTCACATCCTGTTATTACGGCTACGACTTCAGCCGACACAACAGATGAGCCTTTTCACATGTGGGAATCTCTTTCGCTTTACGGCTGATTGAAGGTTACGGCCGTCTTAGCGAGTGTAGAAATAATCAATAATCGTTTTTATTTTTGATGTGTTACCACTTGATAATAGCAGTAACCATACAGACTTCATTGTTATGTTGCTAGTTCATCGAAAAGCATAAAAATACTAATACTTGAAATGGATACATTCCATGAAGAGAACTGTTTCCTTTTGCGGCGCGGTCAAACTTTAAGTACAATCAAAAGTTCATTTAACTGAACAAAGCGGAAACGAGGAACATTAACTTCACCTTGACCCCAAAGGAAATCTTTTACTCTTACAGACGATAGGAAAACTTTATGTGAGTGGAGCGCTTTATTTCTCGCCCCGTGAGGCATAAGCCACTGTTTGTTGGTCCATTGGTGGATCTTTAACCACATACGTACAAAACTTTGTATGCGTGCTCCGGAAGAACTTTGCGCGCTCTGGGAAGACAGTAGCAATACACTTCAAACGGAAAACTTTTCATCCGTCGAAACTTTCAATCGAAAGCGGAGTGACAATCTGAACAAAAATATCTGCTCATTCTGGAAAACATACATTTTTAGATTATCTTTTAGACAGCACGCTGTGTGGACAAAACGGAGTTGTCAACCAGTTTGATTGCTTAACATCGCCCGCCGATAAACGGGAGGATGATAGTTTTCCCAGAAGTCGCTTTCCATCCGACGCTGGACTGTGCTTAATTTTCCACGCCAATGAAGGACGTACCGATTTGCTAACGGTCGTGGGCGACGAATATTTGAATACCCCCCTTCCTATTAAGGTACCCTTTGTTTGGCTTCACCGGTTAGGGTTAAAGTACTAAACATCTTGCCTTAAAGATCCCAATAATTTGAGCGGAACTCAGTGGGTTCCGCTCGTTCCACGGCCAACGACCATACTGTTTCGCATCAGTTTCGAAAGGAGGAAAAGCAAGCCACACACACAAAGCATACGGCATTTAACAGGCAAGTACTTTGTGTTAATCTTTTTACAATAAACAGGCTAAGTTTTGAAAAAGTGGGCAGAATGGGCGAAAAATATGCCTCGGCAAGTCCTATTTGAGTCAGTAAACCGAGAAAGATATCTTGAAGTATATCACAGAGGGAATTTCACAAATGGAAAAAGTTCGTGGGAAACTTTTCTGTTGTCTTCATCCTGTCGGTGAAGGAAGTTTCCCAGGGTCAGAGATTATGAGTTGCGTTGGAAAACACTTGCGTCAATGATCGCAGCTCACGCACCAACGCGGCACGGTTGCCCCGGACCGTTTCATTTATTTTTCTCTTATTTGCTTATCCGTTTGACGTTATCATTTCGTCACATGTAAACCCCGTGGAAAACTCTTAGAGGGAGAAAAATCTCTCATAATCTTTGGTAATCCATCCTCCCTGCCACCAACCGCCACCAGCAGCTGAGCGTATTGTTGTAGCGTGCTCGGCATTCTTTATGTTCTTTATTCTCCCGCACTAGATGCTATGGATAATGATGATGATAATGATAAAGTACTTCCAAACACCGTCCACTGCTGAGCGGTGGTCACAAGATCCATGTTGAAGGTGTAGACGAAAAAGGACCGTAAAGATACGACGGAAGCGTCCACCGACAGAGATGGAATTGAAGATCTCCCCGTGCGTCACCACGGACCACAAAACAAGTCGTCCACCGCTGTCAGTGACAACCGCCGACAACCGACGATGATAATTTTAGCGAAGCGAGCGGTTGATACCTGATAACTTCACTTGGTAAGCGGTCGCCGAGTCGAGTGGGCGCGTCTTGACGAAACGGTTCTTGGGGGCGGCACACATTTTCGAGCGGCATCCTAGAGCCACCTTCACACGAAAGTAAGTACAAGCAGCGACAAATGAACCTGTTCGAATGTATCTGTCGAACACGCTCGCAACTGATCGTCTCTATCATCGGATGTTATATGATCAGTTTGTTACTTTGTGCTGGCCGAAACCGGTCCCGCGTACCAACTGGCCGTCTATCGCCAACCGGCCAGCCATCGTTGCGTTCCTGGCAACAGCAAAACATACGCCGGCCGCGCGCCACTAATAAGTTGCCCAAACGCCACCGCGCCAAACCGTTGGACATGTGAATTGAAGTGTGAAAAACGCGGCTGGCAGGAGGTCAGCCTTGTGTAAACAGTGTCTACTTACCGAAAACGGCGATTATCGATCGCTGGCTAACTGATATTTATGCCCCCCTCGAACACACAGTAAAGGTCGAATCGTAAACCTTCCAAATGCGCGATTCGATCCGATTCACAAACACTGTTTGTTTTGATGGAAAAGCTGAGTTTGACGTTTGCTCCATCGGCGCCGTGCGTCTGTAGTGGAGAGTCGATGAAACCGATTGGTTGTGCAAAAGAATCGACGAGCTTCAGCCGGACGGTGCAGTTCAATTTTTTCCAGTGATCGAACGGGCGCTTCCATATTGACCGATAAGAATTAACGTGCTTCTCTCCTCGGTAACTCGTAAGTTTGTGGAATGTAGCCTTTTATAAACTACAAACGTCCTAAAATTGTAACTGCTGCTAATGTAAAAAATTGGGCTCTAAATGGGTCAATTTTTAAATCTATCTTCTTGAGGCTTCAAGGCATAATTGCGTTGAGTAACGGCGCAATGAGCATAAATGTCTGTCTTTTTATGTTCCATTTCACTGTGCACGATTATCGCAAACACACTGCTCGCTGCGTGATAACGTCTTATCCTCAGATTGGTTCAAATAAATATTCAAACCCCCACTTAAATCGATAGTACGTGAATTGCCAAAGCAATAATGTTAAGGTGTTATCGGTGAACGATTCCAAGACCAATGTATTACGAATGTTGGCCGTGAAACACTACACTCCTTGCCCACTGTGCCAGATAGCTGCCGGTGGTCGATTTCGACTGTCAATTGCGTCATCGTCTCGGGTACTTCGAAAAGAAACTGTGTCGTCGTTGCCGTCGTTGCCGTCGTTGTCGTGGTTGTAGCCTTATTTTTGGCCTAGACCCACCTTCCCTGTCTTCCACACACAACCGCACCGCGCGACGTAGGTAAGGCGGTGAACGTGCATCGTTGAGTGCAGCATTATCTTCCGCAAACAAATTCGGCATGGGTTTATCTAAAAATAAGTCGCCTCTTCGCACCTGTGCCCTGCCGCCTTCAACATAGTCAGTGCTTTGCTACTTTCGCTCGCAGTGCCGCGCCTGTGAATGGCGAGCCAGTGTCGTCGGGTGTCACCCTTTGACTTGACCTTCGCCACGATTTGTTTACATCTTATTTCACTCCGTCCGTTCGTTCATCTTGCAATGTTACCAAGCCCCCGTGACAATCAAACATTATCAGCTGATTCAATCAGCACGATTTATGCTCTAAATGGTGGTCGATTCTATTCAAAGCATTCTCTCTTTTTCATCTTTTGCAGTCAGCATGGCCAGCAACGACAACAAGAAGCGTATCTCTTACTGGTACTTTGGTGGGCTGGCCAGTGCCGGCGCGGCATGCTGCACCCATCCGCTGGATCTGCTGAAAGTAACACTACAAACACAGCAGGAAGGCAAAATATCATTGCTCCAGCTGACCGGGAAGGTGGTGCGCACGCAAGGCGTACTGGCACTCTACAATGGGCTGTCCGCTTCGCTGCTGCGCCAACTGACCTACTCCACGACACGATTCGGCATCTACGAGGTGGGCAAACAAGCGATGGGCAACGACTCTGGGTTTCTCGGTAAAGCAGCGCTAGCGGGAGCGGCCGGAGCAGCGGGCGGTTTTGTCGGTACACCCGCCGACATGGTGAACGTTCGTATGCAAAACGATATCAAGTTGCCAGTCGAACAGCGAAGAAAGTTAGTCTGCCATCTTCATCGCTAGTAGCCGGCAGATGACTATTTAGTGTTTTGTAATTTTAGCTACAAAAATGCAATCGACGGCCTATTTCGTGTGTACCGAGAGGAGGGCTTCGGGCGGCTCTTCTCCGGTGCCTCGACAGCAACGTCCCGTGCTGTGTTCATGACGATCGGTCAGCTGTCTTTCTACGATCTGGTGAAGGATCTACTGCTGACGTCGGGCTACTTCGGCGATAATCTCACGACGCATTTCCTGTCATCGTTAACGGCCGGTGCTATCGCAACCACCCTGACACAACCACTCGACGTTCTCAAAACGCGTGCCATGAACGCCAAGCCGGGAGAGTTCGGCAGCGTTTGGGACATTGTCCGCTTCACGGCCCGGCTCGGACCACTTGGCTTCTTCAAGGGTTACGTGCCGGCGTTTGTCCGTCTCGGCCCGCACACCATTCTCACGTTTGTGTTCCTCGAGCAGTTGCGTCTGAACTTTGGCTACCTGAAACCAACGACGAAGGCGAACTAGACCCCACGGTCCACTACCACCACTAATGTTACGGGTTACCGTGCGCTTTTAGAGCAATTTGACACATTCCACTAACGAACACGGAGCAATAGTCAGGTGGCCACCTCAGTGGCCCCATCGTAAGGTGCGCATCGGTACCGCGATGCCAGCGGTATTGTGCTTGTTTTAGATAACCACACTGTTTTTACATTTTCTTTTGCATATTGGCGTCTGGGTAGTCACCTCACGTGGTAGTTAAACTGCACCGCAATGGGGTGAGGTGTACAGAGGGAAAGCAAATATATTTATCTATGTTGGCTAACGGCTTCGGGTGCGTTTGTTGTTTACTTGGGGGTTCTGTGCTTTTTGTTGTTCCATGTTTACGTCAAACCGGCAGCTGTCTTTCCACACGCGGCGCCAGTGTTTGTCAGTGTTGAACTCGGCGCTACGTTTAGTTCGTACCTTTTAGTTGTTTCTTCAGTGAAAACGCTGGATTGGCATCAGCAAGCGTTCTTGGTGGTTGGTTGAAAACAGGTTGAAGGGTGTGACGTGTGAGGATCCACGGATTTTCCCGGAAAACAGTGCACTTAGGTAAAGATGTAAATTTTCCAATAACAACACTCTGACATTTGACCGCGACAGGGTTGCGTTGCCGTGCTAGTGTTGAAACTGACAGCTCCACAGATGGCGCTCGCGACGCAAAAGATGTACGATTTTGATTTCATATGTACCGTTACAGAGAGCGCTGAGCGTCGATGACTGCGAAAGGACCACAAAAGGTTTCTCGATGGTACTTCGGGGGTTTGGCAAGCGCCGGTTCAGCGTATTGCACGCACCCCCTCGATCTGCTGAAAGTCATCTATCAGATCGACATGCGAACCAACCTGTCGATGTGGCAGCTTGCGCGCGAGATTGTTCGTGATGATGGATTGACTGCCCTGTACAGCGGAGTTACTGCAGCAGTATTGCGCCAGCTTACCTACTCCACGACACGCTTCGCCATCTACGAACTGGGTAAACAGTCGGAGTATGGCAAAGAGTCCGGTTTCTTTGGCCGCGTAGTGATGGCCGCCATTGGTGGAACGGTGGGAGGGTTCGTTGGTTCTCCAGCGGATCTGATTAACGTACGCATGCAGAACGACGTCAAACTACCGCCGGCGCAGCGACGCAAGTACGAACAGTGTTGCATGTGTAGTGTAGTGTAGTGAACATGTTCGAATAATAATAATTTTTGTTTTGCTTGTAGCTACAAAAACGCAATCGATGGCATCGTGCGCGTTTGGCGTGAGGAGGGCTTCCGGAGGCTGTTCTCCGGCGCGAGCTCAGCGACAGCACGGTCCGTATTTATGACCATAGGTCAGCTAACTTTCTACGACCAAGCGAAGTACACGCTCTTCCAGACGGGCTACTTCACGGACAACATTGGCACGCATTTTCTCGCTTCCGTAATTGCGGGCGGAATCGCCACCACAATGACCCAACCGATCGACGTAGTGAAAACCGTGATGATGAACGCTAAACCGGGCGAGTTTCGCAATATCGGCGCCATCCTGCGGCACATCGGCAAGCTCGGGCCGGTGGGATTTTTCAAGGGATTCGTGCCACGCTTCATTCGCCTTGGGCCGCACACCGTTTTAACGTTTATATTTTTGGAGCAGCTGCGAATCAATTTTGGGATAGTTCAAACCCAGGCACCCTGAAAGTGGCGTGCTGCAGGCTGTTGTATTTAAGAAATATGGACTGAAAATAGGTAGTTTCTACATAGTCAGTAGTGTAGCGTGTAGCAGTAAGCAAAATCAGTGATAGATCTGGAGTAGTAGTAGTGGTTAAAAACCATCGGTTCGAATCGAATGTTATGCTTTTCAAAATCCCTGCTAACAGCATGTCAAAGCTCACACGTCTTTTCGTTTTGGTTCGATTTTCCGAAACAACTGTCAAACTACGGAGCTTTACGTTCGCGTCAAAGGTTGAAAAGCTTCGGAAAACCAGTTTTCCCTAGAAAGGGAACTTCGTGCACTTTTAGAGGCCGGGAACGCAAAATTGTTTGGTTTGCGAACCTACAAGCGAAAACCAGAGACCAAGAACGAAACCAAAAACCAAAACATCGGCCAGAAAATACTGATTTCAAACTTCATTCATTTCAAAAAAAAAGTTTCATTCGGACGTGTCCCGCGTGGTTCCGTTCCGTGCTGTCGCTACACGCCAGAACTCTGTGACACGTGCCGGGTTTGCATGTGATTTAGTGGAACCACCGTTTCTCGGGTCGTGTTTTCCGTTTCGCGTAAGCAGTGAAGTGAAGTTTCCCCACGTATCGCACGTAGGTTGCCCCATTTCATTGCCACTTTCAACTCCCATACAGTAAATTCGTTGGTTCGTCGCTTGGTTCGTGTCGGAATCGGAACGGTACCACCACCAGTGTATGGCCCACGGAGGCTACTACCACCACTACAGCGCTAACCAAAACAAGAGCTCCAGCTGTGGAGCAGCTTCATCGGTTGGGGCAGAAATTGGCGATGGGTTCCTCTGGCGTTCTGTAAGCGGGGGTCGTTTTCCGTTCCTGAACTACCTGTCGCGCTCCACTAAGTGGCCACCCCGTGCGAATGGTTCCGAGTGCAACATCAAAGTCGCAATTGATGGCCCAGGTGGTCGCGTGAAAGAAGTGCCACCGGAACGACACGGAATGGCCGGAAGTTCAAGGTGATGGCGATGGACCTTTGTTGCGTTTATTGTGAGGGCCACCGTGTGTGCTAATAACCGCAAATGAACCGCATGACTCAGCCGCAGCATCACCACCCATCCTCAACATGAAGGCAACAGCTTGGTGGGGCTTTTGCGTACAGTGTTCCCGCAATTCGCCCTCTCTAGTGCGTAACGAGCGTGCACGTGTGTTGGTAACAGTGTGGCAATATTCTTCGGCACTGGTGGGGAGCATTGGGAAAGGCACTGGGGAGCGTAGCATAAGAAGCTTTTCCGTAACCTCTGCCAAATCGTGCCGGATTTGGACCCCCTTCAGCGAACGTGGGCTACCAGGTTTTATTTTGGCGTATCCTAATGCCCGCCCGTCCGGTAGGATATTTTTGGTATTGCTTACGTCGACCTGCGGCTTCAATCCGGGGCCTGAGCGGATTAGCGACTCTGTGCTGATGTTCTCAGCTGTTTCTCTCAAAGAACGAACGTTCTTCCGAAGGCAGCACCGGAAGAGTGGAAGTTGGCCAAGATTGCAGGCTAATCAAATTTTAACCCATACCCGGTCGGCCGGTGTGCGATGTTCGGTTGCATGCGTAGCCCTAGTTCGCTCGTTTATTGTTGCAACGCACGACCAGACGTTCTGCGTTGGCCGTATTGACCGTGTTTCGTGTTTTCTACCCCGAGAGTACCCGTTTTCGACTCCACATCGCCCTGGAAACCAGCTTGATTACCATTCGGGGTTAGCGTCCGTCGGAGAAGCAAACACTAGACACACGCAACGGGAGCACCCGTTCCAGGCACTGCTTCCGGTACGGCGTTTTGTTTGGAAACAAAAGTTTATCATGCCACTCACCCGCGGACCTTTTTACTACCGGCCGGGGCGGTCCCGCTGGGCCGGAAAAGTTTATGGAAATGTGCTCCGCTGTTGGTGCCCCGGTCGAGCCGGCCTTCCGAGCAGCAGCAGCAGCAGACTGTACATAAGATGCCGCGCGCGTCGGAGATCTCAGACTCAACCGCCCGGGGGGGAGGGCGATGCGTCCTGCGTGTCCTGGACCCTTCGCAAGCAACGGGCCGCAAAAAACAAGGAAAGGAAACAAATACCACAAACACTTGCAGCAGCAGCAGCTTGACAATGTCTTCGGCACCATTGCGTGAATGTGTCAGAAACTCGGACAGGCAAATCCCCACCACGTGGCCTGCGCCGACATGTCCTGCATGTGTCCTGTGCTGAGAGAAGCGAGCCTTGCGGCGGTGGCGGCGGCAAAACTGTTGGATACTTTTATTAAATTTATTCACATCAGTCCTCCCTCCCGGACATGGCCGAGCTCGCGGAGTGGCGACGAAGGACCACCACAACCTACCCTGCACCCACACTCTCTAATGCACTGATTCGGGGAGGGTGAAAATGTTTGAATGGCGTGAATAGAAATTGACGTTTATTACATTCGAAGTCAAGTTCTGAAATTTACATTTTCCAACCCCGTGGGCCCCCTCTTGTTGCCCTAGACTTTTTCTCTCTGTCTCTCTATCTCTCTGCCTCTTTTTCGCTCTCTTATCGGCTGTTTGTTTGGAAGCGTAACAAAGGGAGGCCAAACGTGAACGATTTTTCACGTGTTTGTCAGGGAACCGCGTCTCTGGGGGGTTTACCCTCCGAATTGTTGTATATTAATTTACGGTACGGGGGTTTCGTGCCTTACCTCCCCCGTGAGACCGAGGGCAGTGTCTCTGTATTACGGTTGGATTAATTTTCCAATCGATTTCGGTTTCCCAATAGACGTAACTGCTTCGCTACTGTCAGGCCCATAATCCGGACCCGCCGGTGATGTGATTCATGTGTTCGATTGGAACCACACACACCCGCGCACACACTCGCCGTCGTCGTAGTCCAGTATTTACGTCCGGAACCATCGCCACTGTTGGATGATCATTGCCGAGTGCTCAGTTCCTGACGAGGAGGAATTCTTCAAACTGCGGCACTCCCGGAGCCCCGGAGCAGCGTCGTCGGCAAAGGAGCATTTTCCGCTCGACGGGCGTCGACCGGGCTTTTTATAGAAATCCATTACGTTTGATGTGCACCGCCCCCTGCCGTGCGCACCGTGGTTCTGTCGGTGGTGGCCTTTGATGTTTGCGTGCCATTCACATATCACACTCTGCCATATCCTGCCGCTCGTTATCAAGGCGCCACCTGAGGGATTTTCTTTAATTTCTAATTCGAATTAGTCAATCTCCTCGGCACACGTGGCGTACCGGATACGGCATCGCTCGCTAGTCCCGGAGGGACGATGCCCAGCCAGCGGGATTGAGTGTTGGCGGAATTTTAAGATCATTGAACACCAGAGGGTGCGTCCTTCGGAGGAAGCACCGCACAACGTCGTAAGGGCCCCGAACCCTCCCGAGGATAGCGCTCCGTTTGAATCGCACAGAAACCGCAGAAAAATGTGGCCACCCCGTCGGAGGGATGATTGAAGCAGCAAGTCTACCCGGCCACAAACCACAGCCCCTTTGGAGTGCACGAAACCAGCCCGGGTGTTGTGTTGAAAGAATTTTCAAGTTCAGAACCAGTACCCGGATTTTACGACCATCAAACAGCGAGCGAACGGCAAGAACTTGGCAGGGGTCGGCAGTCCAACTCGGAAAGACGCAGTCCATATGTATCAGATTTTTCCATTTCCTGTGTGTACATTTGGCGTTCGCCACCAACCCCCCACAGAATGGTTCTGGCCGGGCTTTGTTTCCTCGCCGTCAGCCACCCAGCCAGGTGGCGTAACGGAAGCGGGGGGCGCACGTGTTTTCGGGCGGCATTGCGTAGGGATCCCCGAGCACGCGTTTTATAGTCCCCACGCGGTGCGGATGTTGCCACGAAGGGTGGCACTTTTCCGTTCGAATATGGCCGAAAGCCGGAAGTCACGGAAAGGGCGATATCGGATCGGAGCGTGTTGTGTCTCGCTGCCGCATCGCCTTGTTTTCTTTGTTTCGCCCATGGAGGCGTGTGAAAATGGTGTGAATTGATAAGAGATAGCGGCCCGAAGATGGGATCCCGAAAAAGACAGAAATTGTGTGCGGACAACGAAAACGAACAAGGACAACGAAAAGCTGGCTGGCTGGCTGACGAGATATTAAATTTCCACTCCAGAGCATTATCGTACCGAGGAGCTGGCCAAATCTAGGCAATGGGTCGAGGAGCCGACGGACGGACGGTAGGACAAGGCACCGAAACAAGGGTCAACCAGCGGCGGTGATAGAGTGATAAAGGCACCGAATGGAAATGGAGTTTTCCGCAGATTTTCTTTCGAGGCGGGGTCAGCACCACCGGGGGGACACTTTAAATACTACTCCGCCAAGCCTCGCATCAGCATCCGCGTGTGCTGTGAGTAGCGCCGGGTGGACCACACCGTCTGTCGGTCGATCGTTAGTTTGTTGTTTTTTTTATCGGTTTTACATTTTCCGGATCCCTGAAGCTGCCGATAATGCGGAGATAATGTGGCCGCGAGGATCCGGATCCGCTGGCAAAATGCTCTCGGCGAGCGGCTCCATAACCGGGCGGTAGTATCATTTGTAGTTGGCGCACCATTTCAAGCAACCTTCGGTCCGCCCAACGTGGATTGGAAATCGTTGAAATCGCACCGATGACAAGCGGACGATTCGTCCGCAATGCAGCGTCTGAAGTAGGGCTCCGGTTGGAGGGAGGGAGCCATTTTCGGGGCGCTTCTTCTGATAATTCTAAACTAAAAGCTTTCGAAAGCTGCTGAGAAGCGACGGAAGAGCGAGCAGCGCCAACGTGATTGCTTCAAATGTGAAGGAATGCTTCGTGGTGAGCATTTCATTTGCCTTGAAAGCCTTCCTCTATGCGCAGGTGGCAGTGAATGGACACAGCTAAACTTAGCCAAAAGATAAATTGATTTCAAATGATTGTTTATCGCAATACTTTATTGAAAAAGTTTTATGATTCAAACTTACTGATTTATGTTGCAGTAAGGGTTTGTGCTACTTCATACACAAATACATCCTTGATGGTTTGACCAAACAGAATCTGATGCTTTGTGAAAAAAATAAGTTTAACTTTGCTGTGTCTCTTATTCCCTTGTTGAGTGTCAACCCTGTCTTACGTATTGCATACGTGCACTTAACGTAGTTCCAGTGGGCAATATATTTCTGTATGAACCGTTCTCCAGTAATTTTGTAGTGGATGACGCGCAGCTGATCCCACCAAGAACTTCCAATACGTCGCTTTTTATGGGAACGAAAAATCACGAAAGCATTAAAACCATACTTTAAATAAACAGCATTGGCCTCTTGTTTGATCGGGCAAAGCGGACCAACAGCTTTGGCAGTCTCCACAAAAACGTCCAATCGAGGATAAATCGTTTCGTGCTAAAAGAGCGATAAAACCATGGTTTGCACAGCTTGACCACAACAAAGGACACCCAAAGCACTGACAAATGATCCTGCTTTGTGCCATTTTTTCACCACGATAAGTGAATTACAACTGGCGCCACTTGAATGTGAAGGCTTAAAACGAAAGAAGGGAACCAGGCACGGCGTCGAATGATTCGAAAACCGAGAGCCCCGAAGCCCGGCGTTATTGGGTCTTGATACGTGCTTTACGTAACCCAGCCCCCAGAATGCTGCCCTTAGTTTAATAAATTAGAAATTATCGGGAGATCGGAAGCTCGGGCCACCCTTTGTGTGCTTCCTTAAAACACGAATTCGGTACCTCTTAGCAGCGAGAGACCCCAGCGACATTAAAGAGGTTAAAGTGTTGGTTGCACCGTTTCCGAGCAGGGCCGCGTCCCCCGTGAGCATGAACCATAATGTCCCTACTGCTGCTCAGACACCACCGACCGCCGTCGACCAACCAGCGGGCACGCGGCGCAGCGAACGTAACTAATAATAATTAAAATTTATATGCGCTGTCTTATTTTTCGTTGTAGTTTTGCGCCTGCAGCGCAGACCCCACCAGGCCGCCACAGATCATACTATGCTGCAAGGACCACCCCCTCCGGACCGAGCGGTATAGCAGTGATCCCCTTCGCTGGCTGGCGTAACGCAGCTCAACCACAGCGTGAGCCTCCGCGACGGTGATTCGGAGGATTGAGGAGATTGCTGCAAATGATTACAAATGGTCAGCCACCAGTAGTGGGTTCATGCTTAGGCGCCATCTACTGGGCGTTCGTTTGGGCTGCCCAGGCCAGGCCCCTTGACCCTAGATCGCGTCTTTGCTGGAGAACGCAGCGCCCGTGAAGTGCAGAGTGTGTGCGGTTCGTGGGAGGCAGCCTTACATTTCCGCTGTATCCGTTTTAAAAGTGTCAATTCTAGGTGGTGCTGGGCGCGTCTTGCGGTGGTGAAGTGGCCCGCTCACTCGGTTCAATTCGAAATTGGCCGTCGCGCGCGTTGTGTGCGTGGTCCAGGTGACCAGTTCCCGGCCTCTGTGTGTGTGGGTGTGCCTGTGGGCGTGTGTGTGTGTGTGTGTGCGCGAGGGCTTTCGGGCATTAAGATGAAGCTTTAATGACCGACGCCAGCCAGCGCATCGTGTCGGTGGCTCCGGTTGCGACTGGCCCCACGATGCAGACATCCGTTCCCGTGCGTGCGGAGTGATTTTGGGGCACCGGAGGCGGCGGGGTGGTTTTGTTGCTGGTTATGCTCCAGTGGCCCGCTCCCCAGGCGTTCCAGCGAGCGTCGTCACCGTTTGGTCCGGGGTCCGGCCACCAAAGCTTCCCGATGTGTGTGCATTCAATTAAAATTTAAATGAGCATTTGGTGATGTCATTACGTTCGGATGATAATGAACAGGATTATATTCGGGGTGTTTCTCATCCTAACGTGTCGGCCCCCGGCGCCCGCACCACCCTCGACCGTCGGACGCTCCGGCGGCTCGGCCTTCCAGCTGCTGCTGGCGAGCCTGTTGCTCGGTGGCTCGACCCTACCGGGCGATGGCAGCGGCGGCGACGGCGGTGGCGGCGACGGCAGCGGACGGCTCCGGTCCGGTGCCGGCATCCTGGCCGTTCAGGCGTCTCCTCTTGCCCCAGGTTAGTATTGAGAGCGACTGTGATCACTGTTCTTTCCTGCCCGCAGTAGACCGGCTGGCTGGAGCACTACGAGTGTTATGGGGAGGTTCCCGGCCACTTTCCTGTGCACAATTGATTCATTTTATTGGTACGAATGTCCGCTGGCCGGCACTGGACATAAATTCAACCTCAGAGAGCCCCCGGAAAGCGTCCAGCGTGCGCGCGCCACGTTAATTAGAGGTTTAAACGACAAAACGACCTACCGGGCGCTGATTAGTGTTTGGCTGCTGCGTGGCCCGGTTTGGCATGCTGATTATTCGTTGGTTACTGATGAGAGCGTCCGGCGCCCCACGCCCACCCGGAGAACTGGGGAGTTTTCCGATAAACCCGGTCGGTGATGAATTCTCACCGCTGCCCGTTTGCGCGCCGGAACTGCCGGGGTGCTTTTGAATGGAAAACTTACCGGTTAACCGATGTGCAACCTTCCCCGAGGGGGGCCTGCTATTCAATTCACTTCGCTTTGAAGCTTTTATACCGAAAACACGGTTTTCCACCGCGGAGCGGAAAGTGTGTACTTTGCGTGCTGGCGTTGGCTTCCAAATAAATCCAACGCCGGGGGGCTCCATTCAGTTTGCTCATCCAACCGGTAGTTTCATCCCTCATTCGTGTGCAGCTTTCGAGTGAACCCCTTTTAACGGGCTGCAACATTATACGGGTTGCCGGGAGGGATCAGTTTGAAATCTATACACGAATAGTTCAACCGCAGTCAAAGAATATTTGATATGAAGTATTGGGGTTTTTTTTCTCTCTCGGATGACTTTTCGATAGTTTTGAATGATTATGGATTGCCTGCTCGGTGGACTGGTTTGGTTGGCCGGACTCTGCGGCTTGGGATTTTCCAATTCTCATGCGACGTGATAGCCGTTCCTAGCAATTACATGTCGGACGGCGCGGTCCGCATCAATATTTTATACGTTCCATCTGCGGACAACCAACGGAGGAACATTCGTTGGTTCGCCGACCACCGTTGGTGGCCGTTGAGGTGCTGAACGACTAATCGAGTGTTCGTGCTGGAAAATCGTAAACAAAAAAGGGCCCAAGAAAATTAAGCTACACGTCGTCAGCATGGTGGCCAGTAAACGATATCGGGCAACAGCGTGTAACCCCTGTGTCGGTGAGGTGGCCACGTTGTCCGGGAAGAGAGTTTAGCTTTCACCCCCGGATCGGGTATCGGGAGGGTTTTTAATTGATGGCAGTGTTGGGAAGAAAAACGGTCGCTTGATGCTGAAGGCCTTCATCACGTCGCTCCATCGAGAATAGGTGGCCCCGGCCGAGCGTGTGCCCCGTCACCTGGCAGAATTGAAATTTACGATAAATTATTTATAACAGCATATGTTACGCCCTTTGCTTGCGCTAGCCGATCAGCCGCCGTGCCGTGGCCGAAGGAGGTCGCGGCGGCCAGGAATATGCAACGGTGGAACCCACTCCGGTCACTCCGGTTGATGGATTGATTGAATTAAGCTCCGAAAGCCGGTGACCCGATTTTAATTGCTCGAACGCGGTGCCACTATCCGGGGCGCTAAGCTTTTTCCGGTCGGAAGGAGGCAGTTACTGCTGCGCTACACTGGGGCAATGATTTAATTTAATGCATCATTTTCCGACATGGCAGCGGGTACGGTTTGCTTGTTGCGCCCCCGAAGCCATCCGGTACCGATGGTAGCGATTTTTGAAGTCCCGGACACGAAATAACTCGCTGACGATGCTCGACTTCAATCAGTGCAGACTGATCGGCCGGGCGCGATGAATATTTTGCCTACTGCTCATT
Source organism: Anopheles bellator (assembly GCF_943735745.2). Lineage (NCBI taxonomy): Eukaryota > Metazoa > Arthropoda > Insecta > Diptera > Culicidae > Anopheles > Anopheles bellator. Next base: position 37,908,916 of record NC_071286.1, read on the forward strand.
AGTGACGGGGTTGCGTTTGAAAGGATTTTATGTGGATTATTAGTCCTGTTGGCGTTGGGATGAAAATTAGTTTTGATTTGGTTTGCCAACTGAATGGGATGGCGATGGACCTGGTTTAGGGATACCTTTAAACGGTGGCCGGATGCCATGGAATCACCATCGTCATAGTGCACCGTGGGCATGCTTCTCTCAGAGTTAATTTACAGAACGGATAAACTTTGCAAACCGAACCGGTGCGGGTATTTGATTACACTTTGGAATGTTTCGAAGTTATGAGACTATATTATGATTCCATTTTAACAAGCTCAAGCTCAAGCTGCACTTCGTTCAATTTGAGCCATAAAAAATCGCATTATACATTTTAATAACTATTCGGTCCAATCCAGATTATGCTGCTCTGTTCAATAATTCAGTTACGATGCCGGGTCCCGGGCGCTTTCCCCGCTCCCCGTTTCTTGGCTGCAGGCTGCACTTCAACCAGCCTTCGCTCTAGGCGCATTTGCAACCTATTGGTGCATTATAGTTTAATAATCCTACCGATGGCGCGCAGCAAGGGCTTGTACAAGTTGCGCTCAGGTCGTGTACTCCACGCTGCAAACGGTCGCGGTCAGTCGGTTGCACCGGCGCATCGGGGACTGTGTCCGTTCGACAGCATAATATTCAAACACCGAGATAATTGAAACGGAACACATTCCGTGCGGATATGTTATTTGTAAGCGACCGGCGCGGTGGTTCCCGCGGCAAACAGTCGTTAAATTTGTAACAAATATTGTGCGTTGCTAGCGGCGACCGTTTGCATTTTAGAACGGGTCCCACGGGAGAAGGACTTACTGCCGTTGCGGCATATTCCGGATTGTTTGCCCCGCGTTCTATTTCCCCCCGGTGAGCATGCTTGCATGCACACGGTCAATCATTTTGAAGCCCCGTCGAGGAATTGGCCCCGTTTGTTACGTTAATTTGTTAATGTATTTTTTATATAAAATTTTCCTATTTTCGCAATGTTTGTTACTCGCGTACTTGAACTAATGATTGCAAAGTAGTTTGAACCTTCTTCAAAACCATGAAGTTTATCGACCACAACTTATATTATTAACTATCGTAGGAATCATTCGATGGTAGGTTCGATATCACGATAGTGATAAAATAAATGGAATGATAGTCATTGGGATGAATGTGATAATAACTGACAGAACATTATGTCTCGATCAATGCATTATTTTTGTATGTGCGCCGGTAGGTACTGCCTGAAGCCCAGCATAGGAGACAGTAACGTCACACGGGCCACTAGAAAATATTGCTTTGTCATTTTTTTTCTGATGAATCCCTGGTTTAAGCCATAAGGATGCTCGTCCTTCAGATCGGCTAATGAAATTTGATCTCAATTCTAATAGACCCAAATAGAATTTGCCGAGATTTGATCAATACTTTATGATTCACAGAGATAACTGCTTCTTGTTTCATGCTGAACGACTTCTTCGTAAAAACTTCCTAGGGATCGTGGGACAAGCGTTATGTTTCGAGGAGAACTGTTTGCAAACCTTAAAACCCTTCGTTCGGTTTTGTTCGCGAGAAGCTGATCAAGCTGAACACAAAAACCTGACAGTTTTCAATCTGTTACCAGAGACGCATTCGATTGAACGCGCAAGTTACCGACAAAAATCTAATTAAACTGTGAAAAGACAATAACCGATCGCCTTCAAACCGACTGCACTGCATCAACAAAGTAGTAAATCAAAGGAACAAAATCGGCGTTTGCGCGCTCGGCACCACCCATTCAGCCGGCGTGTCGCGGCATTTGAATAATTAACCGTGCGCGGATTGTACCAGGGTCCTGTGGCCGCTTAGATTGAGCCCCGCGCCTAGATGAACTTTTCCGGCAACAAAATTAAAACGCAACAATTCACTCCGAGCAGCGAATCAATCGGTACGCACGGGGAGGTGAAGTGTTGTGTTGATTTGTTCATTGTTCCGTTTTGTGCGATATCGGTCCCGCTGGCCCGCATTGGCGAGAGTGTGTTGTGTGTGTTTTGTTTTGGTTTTGTTTCTCCATCCGCACGCCACTTTTTTATGTAACAATCCGGTGTAGTTAGTTGCGCTAGGCCAGCACTCTATTGCTACTAGGGCCAGCGAGCGAGGGAGCGGATTTTATTGATGCTTTTTCTTTTGTTGTTGGCCGCGGTCTGTCTCTTTCACGCTCTCTCTATGTTTCTCTAGCTCGCCCACTTTGCATGAGGTGCAGCACCATTTGTTTGCACTCACGTTGCGCGAGCTAATTGTGTTAGCGTTTTGTTGCCCAATTGGGTAAAAGGCGAAGCATGTGCAGAATCAGTATCAAAACACTTAGCTCCGCTTGGCGTGAAGGCTCGTGGAGGCCTGCACTACCCTTTCGGTTAGTGCACCGTGAAATTGAAGCTGTACAATGGCGGTATTGCTGCTCAATTTTAGACTGCGCGAAACACTACCGTGTCAATAGTGTGATAGATTGCCTTTGTAGCGCCGGCTTTGCGATTTCTCCTGATTCCGCGGATTTAGCTGAATGTTTTGGTTTATTCTGGTTGGCATAGTGTTTGGTTTTTCTGATATCTAAGTTGTTTAGTTTAGCTTTCCACATCCGATGCGTTGCATAACGTTTTCTGCCTCTTTCCTAACGTATTTTCCTAATGTGATCATGCATTATTTATTCAATTTAAAAAATGAATATAAAATTTTTTTGTTTAGTTAGTTTTGTGAATTTTTACGCATCTTAAAAGTTAACGATCTATGTCATTACGACCTTCACTTTGTTTTGTGTGTGCTAATTTTGCGTTAATTTATTATTTTCTTTTCTCAAGGACTGCTTTTGTTTCATTTTAACGCCTTTTACTTTCCCTTACTGTCGTTTAACAATTTTGCCCATGCATAAATGCGCTTGGCAAATACTGCCACCTCCTATAACTTATCACTCCGTGCCATATCCGTGCGTTTCCTTCCGTTGGACTCCAAAGCACTCCAATGATCGCCCTGTTTTACGGGTCGCGCACACCTCACTCTATTTGTTTCGCAAGCCCCCGCCGTGCCCCACTGGGCGGCCCATTGTAGCGCGATCTCGGGTGTGATCTCCTGTTGAGCGGAAAATCGAATCGCAACATTGCACGCGAAACAAAGGCAATCGAGCGGTTAAAGCGCGCACGACGGTGAACAAGCGGAACGGAGCCGCGTAGAAGGAGTGACACGATTTAAATAGGAAAAAAGATAGAGGTGTATGGAGCAAAGCATACAAAAAAAAGGAAACACAAATAAAAACAATAAAGCACGACGTGAACAGATGCCAGACAGCCGTGTGCCGTGTGGCGTGCAATTGCACTTTCGGGTGGCGCACGCTGCATAAAGGGCATTCTATGCCGGGGTAGGGCGCGGACCTTAGTATTGGTGCACAGCGACAAAACAGCTTATAATCCCATTGCTTCGCACGGCCAAATGCTGGGAGCCAGCAGTAGCAGTAGGTGAAGGACACGCAGCAGGACGCAGTAGTAACAATAATGGAAAACAAGCATTCAAAGCGATGGGTTCCCGTAAAGGAAGAAGCACACTCTGTTGGTGCTCTAACAGCACATTAACACGGCAGGTTTATTTTGCACTATTTATTAGCGTTCCAATTGCTTCGCCGGACGCGACATCGTGATGATTTTTCCATTGCTACCACCACCACCGGACACAGTCGGAAACGTTGGCGCCCCGGATGTTAATTATTCGCTAAAAGACCGAAAAAGGACCATCAGTGAGGAAACCAACGATGACGCTGGCGGGCGCTTTAAATTGGAGGTCGGCGCGGGAAAACTTGAGGAGTTCGAAGTTTTCACAGACATCGCGCTTCTCTGCGGGCTTCGCTGGTTCTAATCGCCCACGGCTCGATGCGAATCGGTTGCACCCCCGGGGGCACAAATTGGAATAGTTATCAAACTTTTCCGCGAGTTTACCCTTTTTTGTTGGATTTCTTTGCCGCTTCTTTTCGGTAGCGCCGTCTGCCGTTAAATTCGCCCGGCCAGTCCGGGCTCTTTTCCGGGAGCTAATTGCAAACACTGCACAACATCAACCGGCGTTGACGGCGATGCGACGGCGCCGATCGATCACTCATGATGCCAACCGATCCATTTTTAATAAACTCACCCAACTGGGAACCGGAACCACATTAGGCGGAGCGAGTGCAGTGCTGATGAGATGAACTCGGGCTGTGGGTCGCGTAATTAAAATACTCCTCCTTTCACGTCGTGCAGCGGATAAACTTCGTCCTGTCGGCCTGGTCGGGCCTGACGATCCGTGACGACTTCTCCGGGCGCTCTTGAGTCGTGCAGAGCCTTATCACCCCGGGGGGGGCGATGGCTATGTGTGAGGTACTCTGCGCAAATTGAAAATGGATTCCATTTCGGCTGCCGGGCTTTCGTGTCCGGAGCGTGTTTGGCCCATTTTCTTGAGTTTTGGGGGCCCCACGACGGGATTGGAACACGATTGCCCGATCAATAGTCATCCTCGTCCGATTCGCCGATGCGCCTCCGGATGGGAAGTTATAGTTTCCCGTCTCCGGAAGCTTCAGTACGGGCACACCATTACCAGTACCTCCGCTGCTCCGGTGTACCGTCCGAGGATGTTGGGAGGACGATGTTGGGGGGATGTTGTGAATAAACTTTACGATAAATTAAGAAATAATAGCTGCAGGATAATTGATTCGGTCGAAGTTGTGCTTCTTCAGCTCGTTTGCATTTGCCCGACAGAGAGAGAGAGAGAGAGACCGAGAGAGACACTTAGAGAGAGACTGAGAGAGAGACTGAAAGAGAGTTCGATTGTGTGTTGAGAATGTTCCTCTAGATTTGGCGGGTTGGCGCTCGCGGTGGAAATGTGCGTTAATAAAACAGAAATTGGTTTACGTTTGGCTGGTTGCGCGCTGCTAATGGCGGCGGAGCCGGCGCCGATGCACACATAATTTGATTGGGGAGGGCCCATAAATAAAAATCACCCACCCTGGGGGGGCTTTGTTCGCGCGCAGGGATACACTGTGAAGTAGTATTAAATTTAATTTCACCTCTTAATTGAAGCATGGATCCAAGATAAATACACTTTGTTATGGTTGTGTTTTTTTTTCGTCTCCGGTGTTTCGTTCGCCCTCCGAGATGCCCGAGCTGGTTGATTGGTTCTTAATTAAATTCGATAGCAGAGCGGATCATCTTGGATTCGGCTTGCCTGTCGATGGGCCCGGTTGGCATTTGTCTGATTTTTAATGTTTCCCTAATTACTACGAGTTGAGTTTACATTAAACGAGAACCGTTCTTTTAGCACGATGCTGATGTACAGTACCGTATTTTTCCGTGTATAACGCGCACTTTTTTCCCAATTTTTTTAGCTCTAAAATCTGGGTGCGCGTTATACAAGGGGAGTAAAAATTTTGTCTCCTCCAAACATACAAATGTGCCCTTTTAGGTACATATTCTATGGTATTATTGAATAAATTATGAAATGAAACACTTGTTAGGAATATAATTATCCATACAATATCGTTATTAAGTCATGGCAGGGAGTTAAAACAGAAGTTGTTGTGAAATCATTTAAAAAATGTGGCATCAGCATGGATCTGAAGATGTTGCAATTTATGAGGACTCTTCAGAGAGTGAGAATGAGGAGTACAGTGAAGAGCAATTAGAGAATATCAATTTCTCAGACAGCAGTGAATATGAGTTTGAAGATTATTACGAAATATAAAATACTAGTATGTCTTTTGCAATGTATACGCATTTTATCTGTAGTCTACTTTAGAATATTTATAGAGTATTTAGAGTAATATATTATTATCATTTGGTATTTGTTGGATACCACATATCTGAAAAATGTAAAGTAAAAAACTTTTTTTCCAATTTTGGTCTCGTAAAATATGGGTGCGCGTTATACACGGGTGCGCGTTATACACGGAAAAATACGGTAGTTTGTGAGTGCCCGTAAAAAGGACCCGAACCACCGAACTCCGGACTAAAGGCAAATTATTGCCAAATTATTCGCTTTTACGATCTGCCAAAGGCTCTCCAAAAGCACTTTAATGTCTGTGGCGCCGACGGGGCTAGTTTTAGTACGCCGTGTGGTTGCACTACTCCCTGGCTGGGTAGAACCTTGAGAAGTGTCCTGCTTTCTGTGCTTGGCTGGAGGTGGCAAAGAAAATAGCTCCACCAGATGGCGCGCCCGTTTGCGCTCGGTTTAAATTGGGTAAGTGTCGTACTTGTTGTGGCCACGGGCGAGCTCTCACATATACACGCGAACGGCCGGTGTGTAAAACGTTTTAATTAAAGCCACACAAGCCACGGCCACGGGTGCTCATGTTTTAAGGACAAACGTTTGCTTTGCACCGTTGGAAGAAGTGGCGGCGATAGTTTTCCCGGGCACTTTGGGTCCTGGTCTCAAGACGCGCCAGGATGGGTTTTTGGGGGTGTTATGCCCTTTTTTATGCTCTCCCTAATTGTGCTCGCTACGCTTAAGGGCCTCCCACAGAGAGAGAGAGAGAGAGAGAGAGGGCGCCAGTGTTTATGGGTTCTCGTGTACACGACCTCGTTAAACTGTTTGCCTTCCATTACCGGTTCCGGACGAGAGAGGCTGTCCCGCGTGCAGCAATCCCGCGGGAAGCAGCCATCCGACGTGTGTCCCGTCCCGACCGGATCTGGGACAAGCGGCACCGTCAAGACGTTTGATACAGGCGCACGGGCGGCGTGATGCAGTGGCAGGTGGCCATTTCCTGGTGACCTTGCGCACATGCGTCTCTGTGTGTGCGTGAACCGACGCTGAATAATGCATCCTGATGGTCTGAAGTGCGCCACAGCTGAGTTGTCTCTTGGGTGGGATGGCCATTCGCGACAGGGAGCCCACACCTGCGCCTGTTTTGGGAATCATAAACATTCCGCTCCTTGATGGCTGAGTCCACCTCAGCCCGATCGGCCCGATTCTTCATTAGCCCTCAGCACTTCTTTCGCCGGCTGTCATCCCTTTCGGGGACATCGTAGTCATAGTCGTGCGTGGCGGATTGGCATGGCCGAATGAAGTTGTGGCAGGACTTCCGGTGAAACTAAGCGCCTATAATTTGCTCCACCTGCAACCGCTCTCCGGGGATCTCCTGAACTCTCCCGGCTAAATGGCGTTTTGTGTGTGGTTCGGGCGAGAACTAAGTCCCGGTGAGATCCGCTTCCGGGACTGTATCGGAACTGGGACGGAAGCAAATTGGTGCGAACCTTTCAGTGTCCCCCACAGCATTTGGTGGTGCGTGGCCAATGCATCCTAGGAGCCTGGACTGTTTCTTTTGAAGCCAGCCCCGGGGCCACTCATCAAAGCCGAACGATGGCCGGTGGACACCCCAAGACAAAGTGTCAGGCCCGGCTAGACGAGCTGCTCGTCCGATAGTTTGTCTTTCGCCACTGCACAGCACGGCCGAACCAGGCGCACCGGGAATGACATCTACATCTCTCGACGGTTATCACATTTCGGTCTTCTCGTCGAGCGGCCCCCTTTCTGTGTCTCCCGACTCGGGAGAATTCCTGTCCAGCGGCTGGGTGATTTGTGTCCGATCCTAGGAACGTCTCTTCCGAGATGCATGTCCGGTGAGCCTCCGGTGTGTTCGGGTTAAAAGGTTACGGCCCGTGTCCGGGTATCCACTTCACTACGTCACTGGGACGGATGGCACAAAAAACGGCCGCACTTTGATGATGGTAATTTGAGGTTTTGAAGTAGGTTAACAAGACGAAAATGGAATGACTGGCCCAAATGACCGGATCGAAGCCCGGGAACCGGGAAGTGACTGGCGCCGCGTGTGTGACCGACCGATAGAGCGGATAACGACCAGCGGGAGAGAAGTCAGTAAAATATGACGACGAGCAGCAGGAGATTGGTCAGAGGTCCAATCGGGCAGGGCTCCGGTTGTCGTGGCCGTTGTAGAACATGCAGCCGGCACAGACAAAAGCAAAAAGGAAAACGGGGTTTTTTCGGGGAAAACACGCAAAATGGCACGGAAAAGCCAGTGGGTGCTTCGGAAACGACCCGGCTGACCCGGCTTAGTCGTTCGGCGATTAAAAGGCGATTAACGATGCCGGGCCCATCCCATCGTGTTGAGTGCTTTGGGCACTTTGAACGACCCCGGGGGGGATTAGTAACGTCGCGGACCGCGCTTAGTTGGCGTGTTGAGTGAAATGGTTCCCTAATGGTGCTGCGTTCTGGTCCGAAAAAAGCGCTTCCTGTTATCAGGTGAATACTTGTTTCCGTTCGTTTCGGATACGTGTAATTGCACGGATCCAGAGGGCAATCTTTCACTTTGCAAATATTATCTGAAGGATCGATTCCAAAATAAGGTTGAAAGCCACTGAGAGCAAATAGGGAAATTAGCATCACGGCGCTAGGTGTACGACGGTAGCGGGTGCTTCTTGTTGGGTGCGAAATTAACACGGCGGAGGCCGACTTGGCTGTGACTCATGTGTGTCGCGCGTTGTCACAGCGATACCGAAAATAAGAAGGATAAGGGTCGTAAAATAACGTGATGGCAACTTTCGTAAAGTTTCACTCTCCCGCTACAAACGCTTGGCGTGCGCCGATAATCCGAAGATGATGACACATCCGAGCAAATAAACCCGCCTCTCAGAGCGCCGCCCGACACCGTTATGTTGAAAGTCTCGGTCTGGTTCTGGGCCTCGGATAAAACGCGCGCGTCTCGCGTGTGTGCGGTTGATGCTGTTTTTATTGCCGGAAAGTTTTGTTTGTTTCATCGTGGGCAGCAGGGTGAGGCGCAAGAGGCCCTGTGTGATAAGACCTCCGACGCCGCCAGGTGCGGTGCCTGTGAAGCTCGTCGGCAATCGGCTTGCAAAAGTTCCTGTTCGACGAGACCGGCGAAAATATTTGGCTTCGAAAACAGTTTCTTCGAGTTTCGAAGGTTTCGCGTTGGGTGTATCTGACTTAGAAGCCTGGTTTTTGTTTGCTTATTTTTACATTGACGCTTTGGTTTCTTTGCAACCTTTCCAGGGAACGGCCTTTCCTGCCTTTTTACGATTCATTTGGTATTATAATATTCTTTATTAACTTGAAAAATGTTTAACATATTATAGTTTACTATGTGCCGTGAAATTCAATCAATAAATCGATCCTCTTTTGCAACAGTGGCAAATAAACGCGATCGATTGGCTTCGACGGACGAAAGACTTCAACGATCGCCGATCGGGTGATGTTTGCAGGCGACGAACCGCCCACAAATGGAGGTGCCATACTCTGGCGACCCAGTTTTCTTTCACCGGGAGCCATCTTCGGACAAACCAGTTTGTTTATTACCGCTAACCGTATTTACTTTTGGCCAACATTTGCCAGCAGCGATCGAGCGGTCGGTTGTTCTTTCTTTTTTTTCTGGTTTCTACCCAGAAGCGTCCCATTCGCGCAATACTTTCGAGGTGTGTGGAGTCCTTCCCAGAATGGTGATTATTGACACGCAGGAGGGATTCATATTGTTGTGTGGCTGTCACTTGCCTCTAGACGCTTGTGGCGGGCAGCACTCTGCGCTGCGCTTCCAATTTTTAGCTTACGATATGATATGAGGCGCTGTATCAACAGCTTAGCCAAGAATGGGCATCCAACAATCGACACGCACCCACACATACACACACATACACACACATACACACACGAGTGGATGAATCGTTAAAGCGATTTGGTAATATTGACAGAAATTCCGACTCAGCGGCAGAGCGGATCTTCGGGGCGAAGTGACGGCCCCGAGCATCATCTTCACCGTTGACGGGCGAGCGCAGCCGTCCGGAAACTGACACTCCATTATAAGGACTTTGGCTATCCGGTAGCACTTCCTTCCCGGAGCTTGGCAGGACCAGGACCTGGCTCGAACGTATGTCTTCAAGTGGCGCAGTGGCGAGGACACTGTTGCTGTCGATGTTCGTCCCGCTGGGGCGGAAAATTGATATTTTGATAATGGCCTGCGGAGACGTCGGAAATGCTGATTACAGACAGTTTTCGAGCAGATGATTGTTGCTTCGTGCGAGTAGTTTGCAGCGTGTGATGCTGGGCGCCATGAGTTTTGGAATATTGAATTTCTATTGAATGGCTTTTGAGCAGAGAAAGTTTCTTCGAAGTCGAATCATTCGACGCGGTTATTTGAATATTAATATTCGTTATAGTTTCCCCTTTTGTCTGCCCATCGGTTTTATTTCATCAAATCAAACCAAACGTTCGGTGCCCGTATGCTTGTGGCTTAACTAAGTCTTTGTTTTTTTCTCGTTTTAGGTAAGCGGCTCACGACGGCCAACCGTTGAAGTTTGTACAAAACGCGATGGTGTCACCGTATCCGGTCAATGTTGCGCCAGCCAGTCAGCGAACGCGGCTTCTTGGGCTGAACTCACACAATCGATGGTGGTGACTGGCATTCATTGGCTGATTGCCGGAGTGCACCAAAGAGTGCACGAGGTGTAAGGACGTCATTTTTTAAATCTAAATGCAAGGCGGTCCACTGAACAATCACAGATAAATCTCCGACTCCGCGTACTTGACACCGTTCTGGGCCGTGGGCTTTATTTCCTCTTCATTTTCAGACGCGCGTTGATGCTCAGAGATTTATGACGTTTCGTGGTAGGTCCGTGCGTCCGGCGGCCATTACACCGATTACACAAACAGGCCAGCTAGCTCGTGTAGCCGCTAAGAAAACCCTTCAAGTAGCGGACAGCCCCTGTCTTGGCCTCGAAAATGGACGGGAGTTACCAAAGCGACAGCATCGAGGGCTTTTTCGAGGGGTTCTGTATGAACCATAAGCATAACCACCGATACGGTTGTGTGAATCGTGTGCTCGAATGAAGCTTTCGCACTCCTACCAGGCGGTGGTCATGTCGCGCCGTGAAGAGTGGGACGGGATCGAGAAAACCAATGTTTTGGTTGCGATCGGATGAGCTTGCGACTATGCTTTGAATGGGTTTATTAATATGCTTTGGGGCAAGCGCCGAAAGACCGAACTAACAGCCACCGGGGACCTGGTCAGAGCCTTTCCTTGAGACACTTCGATCGAGTCGCGAAATCGGTCGTGTCATAATATTCGTGCGGAAAAGAACGACCAAGGGCTGTGGTTGTGTGTTAACCCACGATCAACCCGGTGCGGTGGTAGTGGTGCCCGATGATCATCTGACCATCGCCGCGAGGGGGGCACTAGTGTGTAGTGGTGTACAGTTGTCTCTGCGGACTTGTTGAGTAATGGCTGAGGCTCGCGTCTAGCGCTGCGTCGCGGGGTGAGATCGTGGGTGTCTCCAGCCAGAACCGGTTCCGAGTCGTCCGCCCCTTTCAACCCGCACTCACCTACTTCACCCAGCGTTCCCAAGACGATCGGTTGTGGTAGTGGTGACAGTGATCGCTGCCGACGGACGTGGTCGTGAGTAAAGCTCGTTTTCGGGGTGGCCGTGACGCTAAAACGGCACCGAACCGTTCCACGCGCCGTCTCTCGTTAAGCTTAGAGCTCCGTGGGGCCACGGGGCTCTTTTACGATCAACGACTGGCGGCTGATGAGGTTCGAAAGGTTTCTTGGTCGTGCTGTATGATCGGATGGATGGAGATAAGGGCAGATGATGAGCGCAACGCGGCTCTACGGTTTTGACACTCACTCGAGAGTACATTAGCCTGTGGCTGATGGCTGATGAACCAATCCAATCTGGGATGTGTGATGATGTCATTACACGGCACTACTCTGCTGAGCAATTTCGAGAAACATATTGCCAATGATGATACGCTAATGCTATTTTTCCATAATTTACATTTATTCATAGTAAGAAATCAAACCTAATTCCCTCCATCTGTTTTTTGAGTTCATTTTCCACCAGTCAAATTCGGTTTATTAAACGCATTTATAATAAAGAGCATTTGTTATGGGTCGGAGGAAAATTGTGTACATTATCGTTGTGCTGGAATGGTATTGTTGGTATTGTTCAGTATCTCAACTGAAAGTAAACAGGTCTCAATACTGGAGATCTATTTGACGAAGGGCAATTTTCGAAGAAGAATACCATATATGTAAAGTGGTCAAGCTTTAAATTAGCCTTTTTAAAGGATTGAACAGCTGAAGACCTAATTCGACCCGACCGCCGGCCATTTAATGCGAGTGCCTCAAAAACCTTTTTCCAAAGACTCACAGCATCTCCATTCGTTAAGTTATTTTACAACACATTTACCGTCTTTTGCTCTTTAAACGGTAGTACATAAAGTTTTGTGACCTTATTTCGATTGGAAGTTGTCCTCCTCATTAATGAATACTGCGAAAAAAAAAACTTTTTTGAACTGATCGACGAGCTTGACATCGCGCCATCAATCGGCCCTTGTGATGGCCGTTAATTGTGTGTCCCATTTGACAGCATTTTAAACAGTCTCACGAGCGATACAAGGGGACACGTCCGATACAGTTTCTCGCTTCCGATTCCGACAGTAATGAAGCAAAAATTTAACGTAATTTGCAAAACGCCCGTTGAACTCCGCCATCGATACCGAGGCAGAGTCGAAGAGGAATTAAAAGACGGGAGGACCGCGCGAAATGCGCGATCCCCGCGAGCCGGACGAACTTTACCGCGAACCGGACCGGCAAAATGTGGTAAACTTTTCATGATTTATTCGTTATTTGTCACTCGATAAGCACGTGGCGGTACCGTGGCGCCGGTGCAGGGTGACAGTTGTTGGCCTCGCGCGGTCTGCGCGATTGCTCCTTTTCCCGGGAATTGATGTGAAAAGTTTCGTCTTTCGCTTCCGCCTTTCGGCCCGGTCCGCCGCGGCATGAATGGCCGCAAAGCTGCCGGTCGGCGGAGAAGTTGTGGTCAACACCGATGCTGGGAATTGTTCTTGTTCTCGGACCACATCTCATTTGGGGCGCATTCCGGCCGGCTGCCGTTGCTGCCCGGGACGACAATCGACGTCAAGCGCTGTTGTGTAGTTAAAATTTTAATTTACGACAGCTGGTCAAGTTTGGTGCCAAAGTTTCCGGCAATGGTTTGCTGGAGGTCACGGTGGGCGCGCGTTCTGCGCTGGCACAGAGCGGCACCACAAAGCGATACTGGAACGGGGAGAGCTGGTTGACGGAGATCCCAACTGACGGGACAATCTGTGAATCTGTGTTTTACAGACCGACCGACCACGGACGGTCTGCCGATGCCAAACCGAGAGACACTCGCCCGAAGTCGGTCGCGTCCGGTTTCCTTTACGCCTCTCTAATTTGAAATTTTCCGCAAAACCGTTGTGCGATAGGAAAACGTCCGAGAAACGTCCACAAAGTGCGATGGATGGTGCAGGCCTGCAGAGCAGGAGAGGCGCCCCTGCGCGGGTTGGCGGTATGTTTTCTAATTTGAAGCTTGTTTTGGCGAACTAATTACTGGGTATTTATCTTCCGAAATACGGACACCGATGCGACCATGCGACTCCATCCGGCGAGATTCGGTTGGTTTGTATCGTGAGCTCCTCCACTTGGCTTCGGCCTTCAGGTTTCGGGTTTTCGGGAGGTTCTTTGTATTGAATTGAGATTAAGAGATTCGAAGCTCATGGAAATCGGGCTGCACGACCGTGTAATTAAATTGGATTAGCGACAAAGTTGAAATAGGAGACGTATTCTAGGCCGCAACTCTCTGGCGAATATCAGTCCAATTCGTGGAATTGGTGGTCTTGTATTTCAGACACTGTACTTGCCGCTGGTGGAAGCTAAGAATCAATTCCGCTTTGGATGATCTTGGTGATTTATGGGGTTTAGCGTTTCGAAATGCTATAACTTCTACTACAGCGAAATGGTTTATCTAGCATTTTCCGAATTAGGGGTGTATTTTTCCATCATTTTAGCAACGTATAGATTTGCCTAGTATAGTTCTATGTAGTGATGTCTCTCTGTTGGTGGAGACACGACCGAGGCATCTGTAAAGAGTTACCAGAATTTGGAAGAGTAAATGTATTGCAACTTAATTTTTACACATCATTGAGGCTAATAAGGGTTTCTTAGATGTTCGATGGGATTTGTTTTACTTGCTTACGTAGTTTTAGTTCAAACTTCAACCGGTATATTTAAATGGTGGTATACACACATGACCTAATCTTTTTGAATGATTGGCTCAATAATGTTAAAATAATTTAGAGTGCTTTACAAAGCTATAGTTTATGATGGTGTACCTTTTCTTCACATCCACTTAAATGGTGATCGTCGAATTCTTCTAACAATCGCTCGCAAGCATAAGATTTCCAGCGATCTAACTACGAAGGTCACTATTTATATTTCGGGAATTGGCAACACTGATGTCATGTGAGTCCATCTGATGGTTCCATCGTAAAGTTTGACATTTTTGACGACATACGTACTCAGAACATTTTGTCATACGGACGCTATTTGTTTATTTTATATTTAGTTGAAAGTTTCGTCTCGGCAAAAAAATGGAACTGAATCGTGAACATTTTCGAGCGATGATTTTTTACGACTTTCGACGTGGATTATTACAACAAGAGTGCGTCAATCAACTTAATTTGACTTTTGGCGATGATGCTCCATCAAAAACCACTGTGTATCGCTGGTATAGTGAATTCAATCGTGGTCGTAGTTCGCTGTCCGACGAGTTTCGTGAAGGTCGTCCAAAATCGACTGTAGTGCCAGAAAACATCGATGCTGTGCACGAAATGATTAAGCAAGATCGTCATGTAACCTATTGTGAGATTGCGGCATCCCTAAGCATTAGTTCCACCAGCATATATGCGATTTTACATGAACACTTAGCTGTGCGAAAATTATGTTCACGTTGGATCCCACATAATTTGACAATCGCTCAAAAAAAGGCTCGTGTCGATTGGTGCAAAGAAATGCTTCAGAAATACAATCGCGGTGCTTCAAAAGACGTTTATAAAATCGTGACAGGTGACGAATCATGGATATATTCGTATGAGCCCGAAAGTAAGCAGCAATCGACTGTATGGGTGTTCCAAGATGAACCAAATCCAACAAAAGTTGTTCGCACACGAAGCACTTCAAAGAAAATGGTGGCCTGTTTCTTCGGAAAAACTGGTCATATTGCAACAGTGTCTCTAGAGGATCGTAGAACAGTAAATTCTGAGTGGTACACAACCATCTGTTTGCCAGAAATCTTCGGTGAAATAAGGAAAACAAACAAGAGACGTCGGATTGTTCTTCATCATGACAATGCCAGCTCTCACACATCGGCTCAAACAAGAGACTATTTGAGCACTCAAAACATCGAATTGATGGGTCATCCGCCGTACAGCCCTGATTTGGCACCCAATGATTTCTTTTTGTTCCCATCCGTGAAGAATAAACTGCGTGGTCAACGATTTTCATCGCCCGAAGAAGCTCTTGAAGCGTTCAAAAATCATGTTTTGGAGATACCTCATTCGGAATGGAATAAATGCTTTGAAAATTGGTTTAAGCGCATGCAAAAGTGTATCGATCATCGTGGCGAGTACTTTGAAAAACAATAAAAATATATTCGCAGCTTCACTATTTGTTTTTGTTCCTATTCCCGAAATATAAATAGTGACCCTCGTAGAATGATCTTTTACTGTAATGAATAAATAAATCAAGCATTGCTCAAAATGGCCCATTCTCCACTAAACTCTTTGGTGCTGTAACAATATTTATATTTTTTCACACCTAAATTTTAATCTGTTTCTTTTATTGTTTATACTAGTTACTGCTCCATTGTGATGCGAGTCTTTTTACTATTATTTTTGGAGTGGAGTTTTGGAGTTTTATATAAGATTCCCCTATGAACTAAAACATGCTTCGAAACAAAATAAGTAATTAACACAACTGATTAGGATGTTTCACCACTTGGAGTAATTTTTTTGAACCCCGATATCGCAAATTGTCCTTTCTTCACGTCATTTTTTTTCTACAATTTTCCTGAAAACCCGTCATTTGAATTAAGCAGCTATATTTGCTTTTGATACACAATGTTAACCCGGCTTCATTAGAACAATGTTGGCATCGTCAGTTGGTATTGTAAATATGTTCAATTTCATACACCGAAAACGCAGAAAGATGAGGTTTGCTGCGAATTTGAGCACCATCAACAGGATGCCCGCTGCAACCCCCGTTTTCCCTTTGTCGTGCATCGTAATCCCGTTTAATCCAGATACAAACCAACCCGCGTGGGAGCTACCCCGCAGCAGTGGGTGGAAGTAGGAAGCAGCAACTGTTTTTCCCGCACCGCGAGCACCTTCCTCGGGGCTGTGAATTGAAATCCGCACAACCAACGGTACCCTCGCCAGCTAATCGGAGCATTAGTCCGGCAAAACCGGGAATCAATGGTCCGCCGGGGCCCGAGGGGTTCCCAAAACTCGGCCCAGTTCGTCTCGCAATCTCTACGCAACCGATGAGATGAAAGCAAAAGGGAACTCCAGTTGCGGGAGCTCCAGTTCTGGGAGTGGTTCGGCGTGAAATGTTCTATTAACCCTCTTTCCTCGGCCGATACAGATTGCGAAAGAGGAAAAAATAAATGGGCAAAATGGGGAGAAAATGGGGAATGTGGTCTGATTCGCGGGAGGCAATCATTGGCCGGAAGTGCGCCACTTCTGACGCCTAACGTGCGTTCCTCCGACGCAAGCAATTACTTCGCCTTCGCGCGAACAGCTTTCTGTCAACGTGGCCTTTGGGTAGGTCTAGATACTCGTGTATGGGTGTGTCTGTGTTGCAGCCATTTGCACGCAGTTGGTGTTGGTGGTTATGTGGAACCGTTTCGCAACCGTTCTTGAGTCAGATCCGCGGCGAACCGAGCGCGCGGAACTGACGCGAACCGGTCAGAAGAGTAATGAACCATCGGTGGTGCCATCGGTGCCCTTCGCGCACGCAGGTGATGCGGCGGTGTGGTTCATCGACCGTAACAGTACATCAGCAAGGCCCCTCCGTAGACCCTCGCAGACGGCGCACCAACCCCCCCTGGGAGACATTCCTGGCGGCGATCATCGTGCAGCGGGCCGAAAAAGAGTTGATTTCCGGGACAACCTGAGTCACGTGTGCGTGCGTGTGTGGGATCGGTTTGTTTGTTTGTTTCGGTGTTGGTAATAAATCTCCGTCACTCTCCGGGAAAACTTGCTTCCCATCTCATCTGAGACACGAGACACAAGCACCGTCCAAAGAGACGGCGGCAGCCATCAATCGATGACTTCATCAATCATGGTGCATTCCGGTCTGGCGTAGCGGAACCTCGTTCGCCGTCCTCTCTTTCTCTCTCTCTCTCAAGCTCTGTGTTGTGGTCCACGCGCCAAAGATAAACAAATCATTCTCGCGAACCATCCCGATCGCGGGATTCGGGAAGTAAAAGTTTTAGGTTAAACTTCTTGGTGGCTGACGATGGCGCGCGCGAAACGGTGGTCGATGGCCGCCGGCATCAGCGCACACAAAACAAACATTGGACAATGAGAAGGGGATAAACGCAGCCCAAAAAGAAAACCGCAGGTCTTAAGGAAACGGGCGCGCGGGAAAGTTACACGCGGAGATCCGAATATCCGAAAAGAAGCGGCAAAAAAAGTTCCAAAGACCAAAAGTTGATTATAACATCAAGATAAATTTGACCTCGGTCGGGGCCGGTGGCTAACGAGTAAGGATACGGACTTTGATCGGGAAGTTACGATACCGGAAGCGGAACCATTAGGGCGCGCGGCATCATCACCGCTCCACAGGATGCTTTTGTGGCGGTCTTCATTTCGGAGTTGGAAATGAAATATTTCTAATTGCTCTATCGGACGCACCCGACCGGAAGTGATTTCCAATTCCGATTCGATCCCCGATCGGAACCGGGAGGCCCAGGAATGCGGCAAGAATGCCCCGCCTGTCCAGCACTTATCGGAAAACGAACCACTTCGTAGAAGTACTTCGTCGGCACAGTCAAGTAGAGGGTCTCACTTCCGCCCTTTTTTCCAACGGAAAAGATATCGAAATTTGTGAAAGAATGCAATGAAATTTAAATGGCGAGAGCACGCAAGTGATTGAATTCTTTTCCGGGTCCAGCCGTCCGTAGCCCGGAAATGGTCCGGAAGTACCGCTAGGTTGTCTCTTTGCGGTGGTTGTCATATTTTGGCTCCATTATCTGCTGCGACATGATAAGGCAACCCGGGGAACCCATGTGGAGGACTGTCAAACGATGTGGACGGTTTGGACAGAAGAGATCCGTTCGTTTCTCGTCCGTTGGTGGCATTATTTTAAGATCTACCATTTCATCCAGGGACTCCGGCTCCGGGGCGGTTTTCAATTTCTGCTTCCCAAACCGTGAGTGATACGGGTCCGTTCACTTCCCGGGTGATATGGGTCTGGGGGCCACCGAAAGCTATGACGACGATGTCAGCCGTTCGCTATCAGCTCGTTGTCGTATTAGCGAGGGACAGCAGGGCCGCTTGCAGTCTTGCAGACCGGTTTGTAGTTTGTAATTTATGCTGACATTTTCCGGGAGGTCCAGGAAAAAATTCAATTGAAAAAGGCCCTGTGCGTTGGAGTGGCCAGTTGTACGAAACCCGCCGCCCAGGTCTGTTCGTTGCCAAGGTGAACTAGGTTTCATTTACGTTTTACTATGTTTAACAATTGTAACTTATGTTTAACAATCAATTTTTTGAATTCTGCTCAAGGAATGGCGATTTTTGAAACCAAACTGTAAACATTTATGCAAGTTTGTTAATTTACTTACATAATGTATTTATTCGACTTTTACATTGCTTCATTGATTGATAAAAGACATAGAAGATACAAAAACAGTGACATGACCTACTAAAACCTGAAACCATTACACATTACAATTCATAATTTGACATGTAAACATTGTTATCCTCATTCAAGCCACGTACTCGCATCAGCAGCAGAAGGCATCGTTTCAAACTGATCTAAAGCTCTAAACCTCTCGACAGCGAAGTCCGGAAATTTTACTATAGTCCGTAACTTTATATCAATTTGAATTAGTGCATCGACGAGAAAAAAAAACAAATGAAAAAAGAAAATAGTAACAAAAATTTAAAAAGGACTAAAATAGACAAATATCGAATAGTTCTGAAATAGATGTATTGACGTTAGCATCGGTGAGTCGGTGCCATATGCCTGTTTTGCTTTGTCAGTTGCGATAGAAAAAAAATTACGATCCGGAGTTTTCACGACACTTATGCGAGTTCTCACACAAATCTCACAGGAAATCTGTTTGCTCTACGTCTGTATTGTTTTTAATGTATAATTTTTTTCGGAACGTACTCACCAAAATGCTTGGCAATTTTCAAATAATTTCGATTCAAATGATTTTCTTTGATCAATTAAGCTTTATTGCACCAATCCAATGTGCTGTAGCTAGTGGAAACGTGTAAATCAATGCACCTTGTGGGTGATGATTTTCGATTGATTAGGTAAATTTCAATTTTATTTAATGTGATAAAATGTGCATTGAGAGGCTAGCTGTTTCAATATTATTCGAAATGACCGTCACAAAGCATCTTCTAGAAAGTCTTTGTCTCTCGATGCAATGAATAAGCGTTGATCGCGCTATTTTTGCCAGTGCTGCTCTGATTCGATACTTGATCTCGATGATCTTTATATTTGAGAGCTCGTTGAACACTTCATGCTTTGGTCACTGAAGTGTGTTAGTTCAGGTTGTAAACGTTTCAAATGAGCAAAATTAAAATTAATGTTACTAAGTAGTGTGTTTTACTATAAAGCTCGGTTTATGTTTCGGTGGTCACTGAACGTCGCCCAGCAATATTTCCGTTCATACGATAACGAATACTTTAATGTGACACTTTTGCCGAGTTGCCAAAAAATGTCCAAATCCTAACCTCGACTGTCGAAGGGATCAACTTATTTAAGTGGGATTTTTGTATTTGGGTAACACGTTCGAGCGCGTACACTCGATATTTAACAAGCTAGCGTGTGTCTCAGAAGAGTCGAAAGTAGATGCACCCGCTGCCACTGAAATGTGTGGCGAAGAAGCGAACGTTAAGTGCATTAATCCGATACTGAGCGATCGGCGGTGTAGCGGAACTTTTTTAAACTATTCCCAGCTTCCAGCGTCGGGGAGCAGCGTAACCAACAGCGTATACGAGAGCCACTCGCAGAAACCTCCCCCCGAAAACCCTTCATCGCACGCACCGAGCCCTCTCACGAAAACTCGAGCGGCCCCTTGCGGTTTTCCGGCCCGCAAACCTCCAACTATGTCCGGTTGGTGAAGGATCATTTAAGTTACCGCCACATCGCCACATTAGAGCCACATCTTCCCAGCGTCACCGTAGCAGCGTGGCGTGGAGAGCGTGCCAAGGAGCGAGGATTCGCCGGAAAATTTCGTTACTGGATTTTATGGGCCTTTCGGGGCGCACCGACGAGGGGACAGAGACTGGGAAGGGGCGTGCGCGCGGGCCGTGTGCGGCACAAAATGAAGCTCGAACGACCGGAAATATTTTTCATCAAAATTTCAAACTCAATTTGGGTGCTTTACTTCGTGCCCGGGTGCCGCTTGCCCAAGTCCTATGGTGCATAAAAAGGACACGCCCCGCCAGGACACACGCTGCCGCTGGCGCATGTGGGAAGCCGGACCGAAAAGAAAAAGAAGGAACCACGGAGCGAATCAACAGCGAAGAACAACTGGAATGTGCATCATCTAGTGGATGAAAATATGAGCAAGCGCCGAGGAGTCTCCTCGGCACCAGGGCACCACCAGGCGCCGTGTGGGAGTGCTTGCTGGGGGTTGAAATGAAAGGAGTCGTCCACGGAGCGGTACACGGATCTTGGGAGGATCCGAAACGAGAGAGGGCGGATGCAAGGGATTTGGGGCGAAGCCTTTGGCTCATGAAAGTAGAGCCGGCAGAGGTATCTGCAACGTGGCCCAGGTCCTCGTACGTCCTCGCCCGAGTCCTCTGCCTCGGTGCGTTTGTCATTTAATGCTGCAGCACACCAAGCACTGGTTTGTTATGGGTCATGTTAAGGATCGCACGCACACAAACAAAAACTGCGTCAAACAGAGAGGTTGGTTCTGTGCGGGCTCAGTCTT
The DNA here is from genome assembly GCF_943735745.2 of Anopheles bellator. Classification (NCBI taxonomy): domain Eukaryota; kingdom Metazoa; phylum Arthropoda; class Insecta; order Diptera; family Culicidae; genus Anopheles; species Anopheles bellator. The sequence goes on from NC_071286.1 coordinate 37,929,924, forward strand.
CTCCAGTTCGATCGGTTGCAAGGCATGCGAACATTTTTGAGTTGTGGTCCTGGGATTGTAGTCTCTTGCCACCACAGAAGAGGACGACGATTGCAGCACTGCAGCCGGGACTGGCAGGCGTGTTTGATTTGGAGCCTTCTCTAATCGCGTCAGCTTTCGAGCACCCGTTGATTAACCCGTTATCGTAGCATCACGGAACTCTCGGGGTTCCTGCCGAACGGGCTTAATGCATCTGCCCGAAGCGCAAACAGTTCCGAGAAGGCCGTAACAGGGTGCAGTGGGTACTGTTTCCAGCCAGCCGGTTCGGGACTCATTAGGAGGCTCTAAGACCGGGCGCGTGTCACACAGCGCTCGACCCATCGCTCGAGGGTCGACATCCCACAGCCTTCAACCGGTGGACCAACTTCTTCGGTTAATTTCGGGCCACATTCTGCGGAGATGGACGCGGGCGCTGAGAGGTGGTTAGTGTTAGGGCTGCCTCCCGGCCATACACGACACGCTTGCCAACGACGACGACATTGGCCCTTATTACTGGCACTGGAACATTTCCAATCTCATCGGTGCCCGGTGTCGTGTCCCGATTGCAGGTGCCGAGATGCCGGGGACCTCCAGCAGCAGCAGCAGCTGGCGTGCTCTACGTCCCAGCAGACGTACGGTGATAATTTGTGCTGCGATTAGCTTGGGAAACTAAGTTAATTATATGGTCGCTGCTGCTGCTGCTGCTGTTGAGCCGTACGCACGCAGCGGCCAAGTTGCTGTGGAAGTGCACGGGTAATGGGTTTCTTGGTCGCTGGCGCGTCTTCAAGGCCCCGCCAGCTATCGATGTGATAGGGGAGGCACCCAGGAGCCCTCCTTCGGTAGTTATCGGTCGGCCGGTGTGTGTCAACTTTGCCACGCGCGGTGCTGAGGGAAACCCATCTGGTTATTGGGGGCGATGGGAAAATACTGCTTTGCCAAACAAGATTAGTAGCTTCCATTGAAGGTCGCCCGTACCTGTAGGACTCGGTAACACTGTTCGCGCTGGTGCACTCTTCTGACGAGCTCCTGGGGAACGCCTAATTGGAAGTCCTCGACGTGCTGCACTATTCTATCGAAAAAGGTCCCTTCAATGGGAGTCTTCGTTGCAACGACCGGCCGAGAGAGAGAGAGAGAGACTGAGGGAGAGCAACTGGAAAGGATGCATATTGTTTCGCAACAAATTCACCCACGGCCACCCCCAGTCGCAACGGCAGCATAAATCGGTAACTCTGCTCTCGTGTATCTCGCACGGGTGGTGCTCTGGTTGCGGCGCGTGTGTGTTTTACGTCGATTGTGGAATTTGTCATGTGGATGTGGAATATTGAAATTCTTGCGAAAGTCCTACGGCAAGGGGGGTGGCCGGAGCGGAGCATAATGTTATTAGAAAAGGACGTCAATTTCAAAAGAATCTGCGTTATGAACACATGTTTCACGTCGGCCATACGTTCTCCGGATGGCAGCGGAAAATAATACACATAAAAGCTCCCGATGATACCCGGAGCCCGGCGAGCTTCGGAACTTTTGGCCCCTAATCGTGGCCCGGAAAGTATGCTGCACCCCGAGCATGGGGTCGGAAAGACGGGGCGGAATGTTCGCTTCCGGGCATGCTGTCGCACCCGGGCATCCGAGGTTACTGTCGGTGATTGCAACAATGTGTTTAGGGGATTTCCAATACCCGAGTGCTGCCGATCTTGATAAAGGGCCCATCGTGGCAGGTATCTGATGCCGGCGGCAGCGGCTGGTGTTTATCGTGTGCCGATCGGTGTGTGCGTAAATTGTCTCCATCGCCAGCAGGTTGTTGCCGAGCCAAATGTGAAACTGATTGACCATTTTAATAAGTATGGTTTAATCAATTATATTAGGAATAGGATCCATTCGAATATGACAACTGGTTGAGTGGAAGTTATTTTTTCAAACTTCGTCAAAAAAATCACTTTATTTTTATATAATGTAATCATCGCTTTTTAGTTGAACATTTAGTAAAAATTAAGTCCGTACGGGCTCCATCCCCCCGGTTTGTTCCACTTGTGTCGGATGACGAAGGTCTAATTTAATATCTCAGGCATCGATTAACAAAGACCAAAGATGCTTCTAAGAGTTCTCTCTTGATACGCTCCACGTTTCACTTGCGCAAAGTTGCTCAGATTCGAAGATGTGAATTTTGATTTGGGGACCCAATCTGATTTGATTTCTATGACGTATATTTTCCCCTCTATAAATTTGCCCCTCTATATATTTGTCTATATGTATATTTGCCAAACAACCTTTAACGGCATCAATTATGTTTTGTTATCTTTAGGATAAGGGCTAGAAAATAAACTCGGCTTACCTATTTTTACATAAATATTTCTTAAAATATACCCTCATTTATTGTCAGATTGCGATCAAAGTGTTACAGACCAAATAAGCGGTTCATAGTTTATCCGTGCCTCTTTTTTATGTGTTATATTTTGTCTTAATGTCATTTATTTATACAAAGATATTTTGGCTGTATTTTATTTATCCTTTACCCTGTTTCGTAGACTTTTCTTGGGTGATGCATTCAAATTTATGGCAGCATTTAACATAAATTTTGAGGCTTTGTTGAAGGCCTCACCTTAAAGGCGCAATGCCCATGGCCAATCGAACGACTCACTGTAGAGTTCCACGGAGGCGTGTTTCGTATCCTCCCGGTAGCATCCGCCACCGACCGGCGCCCCCGACGAGTGCCTCGTGTGGAGGCGTCACCTCGCCGGTCGTTAACGGACCTATCGTACTGAATTTTACACTTCAATTTGCTGCTCATAAATAATCAATTGCTTCCCGGCCCGACCCCCGACGGTTCTGACTTAATTTCAGGATTACCGGTGCCCGGCGCCAATGCTCATCGTCTTAACGGGTTTGTGCGGTTGTTACCGGTCGGCGGCGGCGGCGGTATGTGTCGATTTCCTGCCAATTGCGCCGTCGATCGAAGATGCCAGAGAACCAGTCTTCGCCGTCCCTGGATCGGTGGATCCACACAAACGTACCGCGCTACTGTGCTACTGGTAGTGGCTTATTGGTTTCGCATCATAATTCTTGTGGGTTCCAGCCCAGCCCAGGCCAGGGATCGGTTGGCTTCTTCACCGTCTTTAACGGCTGACATGCGGTCGATTGTAACACGGAAAGACTGGCAAAGGTACTCCACGGTCTCCAGTGTGTTCCGGTGGTCGCGTGGACGCGAGGTATGCTTTTGTCGGGTTGATATCTTTACGAAGTCCGGGCGGGCAGAATCTCGGGCTATAGATCTGTCTAGGCGCCGCCAGTAGGATTCGCTTCCGCCAAGTGGCCATATCGGTGGCCCTGTGCACGGGAGTAGATAAGTCAAAACAATTAACATAAATATTTATAACTCTGACGCCGCTTCCGCCCACTGGGGGCTATGCCGCGAGTGAAGCAATTCAAGCTCCAGTGCTCCCATTTCCCATTCCCAGGGTGGTGGGCCCGGCCTCCCGGAGTTGGAGGTCAACGCCGAGGCCCGGTCCCTCGGGTGGCGTTGTGTTGTGCCACGTCAAGCGCCTGCACTGCGCGCATATGGCGGAACAAACTGCCACGGCGCGCCTTCCAGTAATTGATTTACTCGCCCCATTCGCCCGGCGATGAAGCGCCCGGCGGGTCCCGGGTGTGATGGATGCGAGTGCTTCGACGTGGCAGCAGTCACGGTGGTGGTGCTGTTGCTGCAGCGTTCCAGAACGTGTTGCAATTGGTGGCCTGGTCCTCCGGCTCGGTTGCGTGTGCAATTATGACGCCTTCCGTGCGAAGTCTGAGTGGACTTGGCCGAGGTTTCGTCCGCCCGCCCCGGTGCCGAAGGTGCCGATGGTGCCGAAGGTGCCTCAACGCTGGTCAGGTTGTGAGCATTGTTTACGTCCACTTTCCGCACGGACCGCACGCTGAGGCAGGCAGTAAAAGGGTTTCCATCATGCCATGAGGAGGGTACGCGACAAGATGCCAAGAAACGGCCGAACGCATGAGAAAATGCTGAACGCCATCGCTTGCGCTACGCAGTGCTCGATTCTTATCGTAAATTGTTTTTTTTTTCTCCGTCCTCACCGGTCCGGTCTTCTTCTTTTCCCCGGTAGGCCCCGGTCACACGGCACACGGTGCATCCCAACGGCGGACAAATTGCATCATTTAATCAAGACTCACGTTAATGACGGTGCCGCTGGATCGCTAGGCGGACGGATATGCGCAAAATTGATCTACGCGTGTAACCGCTCGCCCCGGCAGCAGATGCCCGGTTCCCAGCCAGCCCCATGCCAGTGATTCTCATGCTAGGCAAACATTTTCCCCGTGTGCAGAACGCTGCTGTTATATTAAATTAATTTTCGTCATATGCTGGGCCGCACATACTCTTCGCGGATGGCTGTCTTTGCCGTTGGTTTGTATGACACTTGCTGGCACCCGCACGATGTTTGAGGTACGGGCGGCCACTCAGAGCCTCTAGTAGCAACGCAACCAGGTTGGGCGGCATGTACGTGATTCGGTTGCGCTTGTAAGAAAAAATGGGAAGCCTAAAGTTCTATGTTCTTATAAATAGTTTGAAAAAGAGATTTGCAATATAAAGCAACATGCTTCAACGCGCGGTAACATTACCTTAACAGCTAATTAATTCAAAAATACTATTGCTAACGTTTCAAAAAGAACAGGAGAGCATAGGTAAGAACATAGCTAATAGCTAAACAAGCTAAGCAGCAGCTCTAAGACAATTTTCGCTTCGGACTTCTTGACGTCCTTTTTAAAATGTGTCGGTTAATGATATGATTCGCACATAATGATTCGATGTTAATTCTTTTTAATTACACAAGACAGCTGTGGTCTTATACGACCTATTTTACCCTATAGTAATGCGCTAGGTTTTCATAAATATTTTATCACCATCGGTAATCGTTTCTTTGCCTATGTTTGGCAAAATAGTTTCTCAAGGGACGGTTATTAATGCGTTATCAAACTGTGGTAGGCTTCATTTAAAGGCATGTATTTCCTTTGAAAGGTTTAAATACAATACAGTTTACTTGGCTTTAGTAGGAAAATATACGGACTTTGTGGCTTGTTAACGCCTTATGTCGTCTGTCACTAACTGTCCGGTAGAAGCAATTCCTTTAAATTTGCTGACTGTTCTCCTTCGAGCTCTGATAACGCCCGCAATTATGCAACAGGATATGTTCACCTTGTAACATTGTATTTTTTCTGTACCTTCAAACAGATTGCGCAGTTCGCCCCATTTTGAACGTCGTGAAAGTTTCATTACCCATTGAAATGTGCGCGCAAATGTCTCACCATCGCCCGCTCGGTCGACTTTTACTCATTCGATTAAAAGGGAATGCAAATTTGCCAATTTTCTTTCTCTCTGTCGATGTGAGCAGTTTCCGGATTTTTTTTTATTCGGGCTCACCCATCCGCTTACGAGCTTTTCACGTCGGACGGTGCGTCGCGTCACTGTTGCTCGTAAACTAGTAAAATGTAACACGCTTTGTGGCACCGATCAAAGGCCTGCTTTTTGATTTCCATCCAATCTCCGGTGCGCCGTTGTTTGCAAATGAGTTACGATGGGGGCAGCATCTTGCGACTTTCTTCCTTTGCGCAACAGCATCCCGTCCCGCGGGATGCACTAAATGGTAGACACCAAGGCCGTCGTCAGGGCCATCGCCCGGCAGCGTGGCCTCTCACGGCGGTTGGCAAGCGGCCATCATCAGCTCAGCGCACGCCGCCCGCTGTTCATGTTTTTCGATGCAAATTTAACGATTATCATGCTTCGTGAACGCACCGGACTAAGTAATTATAATCGGGGTATGAATATGTAGATGAACGGAACTAGTGCTCGGCGTCGGAGCTGTTCGGTTCGTCCCAGACGGCCCCAAAGAGGTGAGAGCTTTTTTGCCTTACATTATGCGGGTGTTCAAAGCGTTTTTGTTTTAGAACTCCGCATCCGGCTCCGGCGTCGCTGGATTGCCGATAGTTCTATCTTTACCATGGTGTGTTTGTAAAACTAAACACCAGAACGCTTCGGTGCAGCTTCTTCGCTTGCTTCTTGGGCTGTTGTGAGCGCTAATAACGCGGAAGTAGCTGTTGCGCGAAAGAGTGTAGTTGCTCTGCGCTAAAAGCTCACCAGAAGCGCGACCGTCATTTGCCAAAATTTGCGATGGATTGCGGGCGAGACCGTGCCGTGTGCCGGTCGTGAACATAAATACGTCCGCACACTGTCCACGCTCCTAAGCCGGAAGGCGGACCGGTCCATGAAAGAAGCTTTCCCGGGGATCGGGACCACTTTATTGCTCCTACGGTGCCGTTTTAGTACAGTTTATTTCATCAAATTGTAGGATGCTATTAGCTGCTGCCCGTTTTTACGGCCTGTCATTTGCCTGTCCGTGACGCCGCGGAATAAGTGCGCCGTCAAGGCACACAAGGCACGGACCGTATATAGAGCTGCGGTCGATATCTGGAGCGTTTGGAGTCTTTCTTTTTGCGTGTGTGCGCTATAAACTCAGATTTGGTTCTTGAACGTGAGAAGCGAGTTTTAGTAGGTTCCCTCCACTACTACTACAATTTGTTGTTGCGCTAGAGAAAGAGTGTTTTTTGGAGGGCCAAAAAAGAATGATAAAAACATTGTCTCAAACAAAAAAAACGGAATCACGCTTCCAGCGCTCATGTGGAGAGAAATAATCCGTCCTATGTGCTGTCGGTGCCGAACCGAACATCATATCTCGGGCAGGAGCCCGTGTGGACCTGTAGCTCCATCTCTTCGCCCCTTCAGCCCGGCAGCCAGGCGAGAATGATGGGGCGCGAAGTGATCGTCGCGGTGACCGAAAGAAAACCATGTGCTGTGAAGGTGTTTTTAAGCATACTAATCCTGGCCACATATCGGATGATGAGGCGAACGTGATGTTGGCGTTTCTAGCAGTGCACAGTTGCAAGAAAAAAAACACGGAGAGATAGCACATGCGAAAGAGAGGGTAGCTTCTTTGGGTCAACTATTGCTGGTGCCGCTGTTGGTGGTGAAAGCATAATTGCTGGCGGGTGCTCTACTCAGCCGCCAATGCAATGACTGTCATGTTTGTTTCACACGCGACACACGGTGAAAAAAACAGTGGCCACAAATTGTGGGAACTTGTAGCCGGCCTTCCTCGCGCGTTCCGTGTCAGATCGTCGGTCCGCGATAAAAAGTGTATCAAGCTGGGCTAATGAAATTTGCTGATTAATATCCGTTTCCAGCAGCCTTTCCTTCGATTTTTATCCTGCCTGCTTGGACCAAACTGCAGTTGTACTAAAACTGTACTAAACGTGTGCTAATGTTCTTCTGACGGTAACAAATCGTCCCCATCACTGTTTGAGGGGAAAAGGGGGGAGAGGGGGGGAGGGTGTTCCGCCCGATGTTTGACAGCTGTGCACCGCGTGTCAGCAGAGGTCCCGCTACAACGTCGGTGGCTGCTTATCCGCAAGGCACGTCTGGCGTGTTCCGTGGATCCTTTCTCGGAAAAAAGGATTGAGGCGCCCCTGGTGTGTGGTACGTGTGTCGGCTCGGTTTTTATTCTCCTGATGTCTGCGTTTTATCTGCGCCCGTTCTCTGAAGCGGACGGATGGTCCACGCGCGGAAAAAACAAGCAACGCGGGGATCATGCCATAATCATTGGGTGTTATTTTCGGATTTTATGTAATCGACAACTGCTCTGCTCTCTCTAGCCTCTAGCCGGAGACAGGGCAGGGCAGGGCTGGGCGGATCGACGGTAGGATGTTTTTGTTTTTATTACCGTGTACCGTCCACACCGAACCACCCGATCTCCCGATTATCCCGAGAAGGGGCCGGAGTTTTCCCATTTCCGGCAGTCCGCCGCGCGCCACCAACGGGGCTTTAATCGAATAAGTGCACACGAAACTAAGTTGAAATTATGAGTTTTTGTAGCATCAATAAGTGCCACTTCCGGAGAGAGAGAGAGAGTAGAGTACCGAGCACAGAACCCAGCCCAGAGCCAGGCCACTGGCGTGTCGGAGGATGGAGAACTTGAGGGTTTAGTTTTATTCGCGTTCCGCCGGTTCCGCGCTGGCGCTGGAGAGTGGAGGTTTTATGTTTTCGTCCCAAAAGTTTCTCCTAATTGGAGTAGCACTTTTACGTCGGAATGCATCGGCAGCCTCGGGAAAATGGGCTGCATTGGAAGGCATAGCACGGGGTTTTTACTCGATGGTGGCCCGTTCTGCAACACTTCCTTCCGGTCACGGAAGGTCTGTTGGTGGTGGTGTTACTTTCGACGACGTTTTGTTTTTTTGTGTACATAGGGCTACGTTTTTAGGCCCCGGGCCCGCGTCACATTGTGCGGATTTCAGTACCGTGGAAACAAAGTCAAGTACGTTTCTATAAGCCACTCCGTGCTATGGCAGGCCAATTGGCAACCCCTGGGCACGCGAAGCTGTAAGCTTTCCCAACCGTCCGTTCCCTGGACGTGAAGGACGTCTGCCAACAGAGCACAGTGAGCCTACTTCGATTGCCACAGTAAAACGGAACACATGCGTAAATTGCGGGCCCATACGTGCAGCTGGCGCGCTCGGTGAAGAAAATCGATATAATCCCAAACGGAGCACGGGAAAAGCCCCCGGCAAGGATGCGTGTGCCCCTTTTGGGTGAAGGTTACGGCCAAGCCTCCTCTGGGGCCCCCTCACGGTTGCAAACAGAATCGGTAGAAGCTGAAGAAAGCGGGCAAATTTTAACGACCACTTTTTTGCTTCGACCAGTAGCTCTGGATGACGCTTCCGTCACTGCGTCGTAGTCGTCCTTCGTCGTGGCGCACGTCAAAGGGGGATGGTGCAGGTGCGAACTTTTTGCTCCCGGTCGACAAAATGTTAGTCGATCATTTGTTGGCCGCGGCCGGCGGTGAATCACGTGCTCGTGCGCGATCGTGACCTTTTTGCTGTCTCGGGCGTCGGGCGGAAAATGCGTGGTCGGGAAAAAATCGCGGATAATTTGAGAGCGGTGCGAAAGGGTAGGTAGGAACCGGGACGGCACAAGAAACCTGCCGGCCCGTTTGTAAGGATTATAACGACACTATTAACTTTTATGTAGACCGACCATCGTTTCTTTTCGCGTCGTTTGCAGCGCTCGTCGTCCTGTTAAAAACGGGCAACGAGAGAAACAGCAAGTGCACGGTCGGGTGTTCTTCGGGAGTGGTGCCGTGTTGCCTTTTTGTTTCGTAACACCCGGGGCCGGCCATCATCGGCCATGCTAGGCACGTTCCCGACCGGATACGGCGCCACGTGACCGGGTGTGTTCCCGGGCCCTGCCGGCCGCCGGGGTTTGTTTGCGGTTTTTCCGGCGATCCGACAGACGGACGGAGTTTTGGCACGGTCTCGCTGCGGCCACCTTTTAATTCAACCGTATTCGTTCTCGGGGGCTCAATATATCATCGGCGGTTGGCGGCTAGCTGGCTGGCTGGCCGGTGGCGATGGTCTGCGCTGTCGGTGCAACGTTTGCGCAATTTACTTAATCTTCGACATCGATTTCTTTCGTGTGTCGACTGTGTGTTGCGATGTGTGTTGGCGATTGATGGCGTTTCACAGTGAGGTGTCTGCAGCCCTGCGGCGAGGTGGAGGGCCCTTCTTCGCTTCCTTTGAATTCAGTTGGTCACATTCGAGAGCCAGTGGACAAACGACATCAAAGGAGTTTTGTCACATGTTTGGAAACGTCATGGCTCCAGCGGACATGATCTTTCGCTCTCTTTCTCCCTCTCTCTCTTTCTCTCTCTCTCTCTCTCTCTCTCTCTGTGATTTACGGTGTGTGTAAAACGTTAATGTATCACTTGATCGAGTCACTCATCTTAAAGTTTGAAACGTGCCAGGAGTGTAAGTTAAAGCTGTCCAGTGTTGTCGATGTCGAAAATACATCATTTTCAAATGAGACTCTCAACATATTTTATACGACGTCATCGCAGTTTGATGCTATACATTTTGTCCATCTCTTCCGCAAATTTCGCTGATTCCTTTCTAATTAAGCTTGTTTTGTTTCGTCGATCCAATTTCCAGTGATAGATTTTTATGGCGTCTTGTAGTCATCGTTGCACCTGGTTTTAATAGCTCATGGTACACCATGTTTTGTTGGTCCACCAAACCACAGAGCATCAGCTTTTCACCAAAACGGTTTGACTTTGCAGTGAAGCCGTTGTGCTTTCGGGGCCGTTAAAAAAGCTTTTCACAAAGAGTTAAAATTTAAATTGACACCCATTTTCAGAGCATTTGGAACTTCCCAACGGCTTTTAAACATTGAAAGAATTTTGTTCCGGATACATTCAGTGTTTGTCTGGTTTGGGTCTGCATCCAACAACTCTTTCAATCCGTCGGTTTCAAAACATTTCACTGCAAAAAGATGTCCTTCGTTGTCCTTCAAATAGAAATCACCACTTTTAAATTGTCGAAACTAGCTCTCACGTGTTTTCACTGCTAGAGCATGCTAACCATAAGCTTCCATAAGCTAACACTATGTCTGTGTTTGACAAGAAGTTATTCTACGGTGTCGATTTCTATGATTTTATAAAGTAAATACTAAACTGTTGATTCCGTTGATTTAGGAGATGGCTAAAACCAGGTTATAATTCGTATCTTGTATCTCGATACACTGCACCACGAGCATCATGCAAATTGGGATTGAATAGCAGAATATGGATATTCAAAGCAACATCAAGATTTAAAATGAAATACTATAATTTATCAATTATATTTACATTTATAATAAACAGAGCCAAGGTGTGATGAAGTCCGTCTTATTCAGTTTAAATTTAACAATAATTTTTAATACTGAAAATATCACTGCGCTCTTTTTCCTTTTTTGATGACACCTAACAGTCGGTAGACTCTAAACAAGTTGATTTATCGCTCGATGATACTCTGGACACGTTGGTGTCAATCAGGACACTCGACTTGCAGAAGCAGACTTGCAAAAATAATTAAAATTATAGATAGCGAATCCCGCCGCTCCATCCTCATCCCAACAGATAACACCGTAAACAACAATGAACATTCTCGCCATGATTGGGTGTCTCTTTACGCTCGGCTAGTTATGAAACGATGCCACTGTGCGCGGTGGAAGCGCAACACCTGGCCCGATGACAACTAGTTTACGGGGCCAGCTCGCGTTGCCTCATTCAATAATTCACACACCGAATCCGCCGCCCGTTTCGGGCGGCGATAGTGTGAAGCAATAGACACCGAGCACACACATATGACCGCGAATACTCCCCGGGGGGGCTCGGTGTCGAGAAATTTGATCAAACGACGAGCATCGCGTGCTGACGGTGCGTGTTGCGCCTGCCGGAGGAGCACTAAGGCGACGAGCAATGTTTGTGCGTGAATCTTTCATGACGCACCGCTTCCGGTGCGCTGCGAGCGGCAGGTTAATTGATGTTTTTAATTATTAACCATTCGGCAGCATCCTTCGAGAGCCATCCGCGGCGCCATGGGCATATTTTGTGTAAAACGATTCGCGCATTGCATTGTTGCCGACGCCGCCGCCGCGGTCGCCAGGAACGGGGCCTGCGACAAACGGGCAATGGCCGGATCCGGCAATGGCCCGGTATTCATCCGGCCATACCGGAGAGTTTCGCCCAACTTCCGCCTGCGTCAAGTCAAACAATCATCGCGAAATCACAATTTCGATTAATAAAAAGTTGCAGCGATGGTGCAGCCCCCGGGTGCGGCGACGTTTGATGAAATTTTCATGGCGCCATTTTGCAGGCGGCGCCCCCTGACGGCAGGATATGTTGACGGTAACGATTTTTTGATTCGCTCGCTTCGCAGCGGAATGATGATGAAGGCAAAAAATGCACTCCCAACAACTCCGCCTGGGGCGATTCATTAGCTTTATGAATATGGTTTATTAACGAAACCGCCTACCGGGCCCGGCAATTGCTGAGGGTCCCTTTTCTCGCTCGGTGCCGGAAAGTGCGTCTCATCAACTTTGTTGACTGGTTTTGTGTTTCAATTTTGCGTTCATTCATTTCGGCTCAAAGGTACGCTGTAAAATGACTAGCGCGTAGGTTTTCCATGCAAGCAAGCAGAAGTTACGACAAAAAAACTCTCACCCGGCTACACTTCTGCCGAAGGACCTGCGACAGATCCGTTCCTAGGAAGCGAAACTTTGAGTCCGCCACTAGGTATGCTTTTGCATTATTTTGTTAACCTAATTAATGTGATGACATTTTCACCGAACTGTGAGCTTAATTACACTAACGACACCGGCGTCAGGCAACACGGCACTGGTGGCGCACGATCATTTTATGCTGCGGCCAGGATGCGTGGCCGATTGCGTGGCCGATTATGAGCCATTTCACTTTACTTGACAAATTGCTACAATTTAGGGCATTTTTCTATCAAAGGCATTCGGGCCAAAGATTCCGGGTCCATGCAATTGTTGTCAATTTCGGTAAGGCCAAAACAAAACAGCCCGGTGATGAATGCCCGGCACGATAAATAACCTATAGACCCTTGTGTGTGTATCAAGGAAAAACAATTTCCCTGCATCCGACGCGGAGTTCCATTTCGGATTGAAAATCAATGCCAAGTAATCGTCGTCGCCATTGTTTCCGCGGGCCCAGGATCGGGCCCCATCAATCACCCGTCTATTATGGTGCCGATAATGGGCCGGAAGCTGATGTGACGGATCGCAATAAAAATGTATGAATCGGTGATTCGATTGCGTATGCGGAATATGGTGTCGATTTGTCATAGCTACACCTCGCGCGCATGGGTTTCTCATTAATCAACGCCCGGCGTGCTCCGTGCCGAAGTGCTGTTGATTTATTTCCGATCAAACCTCGGGGCTGAACCAAGGATCAATAGGGGCAGCTCGTGAGAGCTATTGTTCCGCGCCCCGGTGTCTTGTGTTTTGTGAGATTCGCAAGCAATCGGACGAAGAACAACGAAAACATCCGCCGATATAAACAATGCGAGATGCTGATCTTCGATTCTAATCCAGTGAAATTGCTTCTATTTGTGTGGGACGTTGATGAGTCTGCGTTCTGCTGGCGTAGCTGGTTAATTGCTTTTTTGATTTGGCACCGCACACGCAAGTATGTTTAGATACCAAGGCTATAACACGTGGGACGAAGTCATTTTTCCTATAATCGCTCTCTCTTTTCTTATTGAAAATAATATTCTTCTAGTGCCTATGTACACAGTGTGTCTTTTAAATGAAGAAATTTTTTTAATGGTGCAGCATCTATAGATAGATATGTATTAGTTAATAGAATAGATTGGAAGGCACATGCTTCATATTTCAAACGCATCCAAATTAATCGAACTCATATAACGGATTAAAACATTATGCCCTTTTATGTGTCAGTACGTTTGGTACCCGTCTTACAACCGTTTGGATCACCAGAATGTCCTCATAAAATGATCTTTTCGTGGCTAATAGGAGCTTACGGAACAGGACATAGTCAGGACACGTGTTCAAACAATTTGAGTCAAATTTAGCTGGTGCGAGTTTTGTCATGTATGCAACGGGAAGCGGGAAGGAAAGCTAATCGGATACACCATCGGGAAGCCCTATTGTTTGGAGTAACGGGAGGCGGAAAGGGAAATTGAACAAATACGTCGCCGGGAAGCCCGATCGTCTGAAAAGTAGGAGTAACGGGAAATGAAAAGGGAAGCAGATCGGAAGTCCGATCGGGTCGGGAAGTCCTTTGAAACGCCAGATCAAGAAATGAGGATGAAATGAGGCGTGGCGACGCGCGCCGAGAACAACCAGTATTTAATAGATATGCGATCTGAGAATCTGAGATCTGACAATCTGAGAATCTAAGAAACAAGTAGTCAGCACGAAGTCTGTCGGGGCAGCTAGTTTCATACAAAAATCTCGTCATCAAAAGACATACTCGGTGTAGAGATTGGATTGGGATATAGGGCATCGTACAGATTTGTTTCTTAATTTTATTACTGATGTTTATAGCCTCAGATTATTATCCTCAGTTCCGATTATCCTCAGTGTATCAGTGTAGGAACATACGCGAACTCGTCCTTTTTAAGTTATCCGATCTTACAGCCTCCCAAACATCGTTTGGTCTTTATGTTCATAGGGTGTTCTAAGTTTGGTATGGAATGTGACAACCTCGACTTATAAATCGATTTATTTAACACTTTCAAATACCGTTCACATAGCGGATATAAAGCAGACGAATCGAAAACAAAAACCAGGATCGAAACATATTTACCGCACTAGATACGTTCCCGGCCTGGTCGAGTACCGCACCGAAAGCCGAGATGACAAGTGTGGTTTGGGTGTGTCTGAGAACGAGAGAGAAAGCTTCGAGTGGCGGCGAATGGATTGTGGTGTTGTCGATGGGAACACACCATCGCCCCACCGTGCAAAGTAGGTGAACGAAAGTAAGTGGCCGCCATGAGCCTGAGCCGCCCATCGCACTCTGCGTTTGCGAAGTCAAAAGCTCGATTGGCGGCTGGCGGCTGCCGTGGCTGCCGTGGCCAAGGAAAAGCCTGTGATTACATCGCCAGCCCGCGGAGAGCCTCGCGTAGGTCGCGTCGTAATTATCGAGCAATTAATTCGGCTTCGCTGCGCCGACAGACCGAAAACGCTGACGGCACTTAATCCGCCGGGCAATCGCGGTATTCGAAACGGAACCGGCTGTCATCGGCGTGCTTTTTGAAGGGGTGAAGCTTAAGCACCGTTTTCACTTCTTTTGTCAACTGCTAAACAATCGCTGCTGTTTAGAGAACACAACCCATCCGCGGAGCGGGACCACTCCAGGTTCGAGTGGGACTGCTGCCTGGGGGGAAAGTGAATGTTCCGAAATGGCACAGATAACGCCGCCGGCACTCATTATCTGTTTAATAGCACGTGTTGGGGAGTTGATGCTTCGGGGTTCGGGTGTTCCCCAAGCGCGGCATGCGTCACGTTTTGCTTTGGCTACGTGGCACGAGGGGCCCGCGATCCTGAGCCTGGTGCCACTCGGAAAAGGAAAGCCGGCGATGCCGATGCGTGCCGGTTCTCGAGATACGGTAATGTGCATTAATCCGCGCACGTGCGTGTCTATCGTGCCGTGCCGTTGCCTTTCGGTGCGGTAACCGAAAGCGGAATATAGGGTGGGCCCCAACGGCCTACGGAGCCGAACGCACCGGGCGCAGCCATCCTCCGTCCGGCTCCTCGGGCGTGTAACTGATAGTTGGCGCAACGCATTCGCGTCCGTCCGTTTGGAGCCGGGCGTTGAGTTGCGGCGGCGCATCTAGAGCATGACCGTTTCCGAAATGATTGATGCAAAACGTGGCCCTGGCCGGCATTCCGCGAGTGCTGGGCTAGCACTTTCGTCCATTTTGGCACGGTTTCCCTTCGTGGCACCGCCGAGCGCAATGGGCTGTGGGGCAACCTTGACGCGCGTCCGACCTTGGCGATAGAGTTACAAAATCATGTGAGTAGAGATCTTTAACACACCGCACCGTATACTTGTCGGTGTCGCCTCTTGGCTGGCTGAGACACAATGTTTGGCTTTGTTCCGATGGAACTATGCTTGCTCAGAGCGAAACTATTTGTGACCTACTCAATCCACATCCCATGGGGCCGCCGGCGGTGCCTCGGGGGAACCTCGGAGATATGAAGCGTGTTCTCGTCAGGAAGTAACACATTAACGAGCATGAGGCAGTGATCGCGCCGGTTGAGAATCGCCCCGCACACAGGGTCTGTTCTTGTGTCGCAAGTTCGTACCGACCACCACCTTGAACTTGGTGACATTCAGACACCGACCGGCGGCCACCGGTCGACGGCTGGCAATTCCGGAATCGGAATCGGTGAACTGCTGACACTGGCATAGTGGCGGCGGACGGGAGCTAATGAGGGTCTGCGTCTGCTTGCTTCCTTTATTTATCGCCCCGAGTAATATCTCAGTTTCATGGTCCGCTCCTGGAATGACATCATTTGCCTTCGGCCCCGTCGGCTTGGTCCACAAAGAGGCGGATCCAAGGCAACGTGGTGTGACGCAGCGAGCGAACGAGCGAGACGGCTCCGCCTATTGGTCTCCTTCGGTGTTCATGGAATGGCAAGGCTGTGAACTTGACTTTCAGGACAAATCTCTGTGGCAAAAAGTGGTTTGATGTTGGCTGTGTTAATGTGTGCGTGTGTTCATTCGGCTTTGTGACCGCCCCGGGGAGGCGAGTTGGGGATTACCTTGAAGCATCAGAAGGCTCTGCTAATACGTTCCTTGAATAGATAGCAAAGCGGGGAATGTGACGTATGCAGAACTACGATGTGTGCCCGTGTGTAGGCTGTTGATGCTTCAAAAGTGTCTTTCCTTTCATATGCTTAATTCATTGGTCCAACGTTTGCTGCCTATATCATCTCATGTATTCTTCGTTGGCAGTTTATTAAAGCGGAATGCGTCCCAGGTTCTTCCAGCCTCAACCGTGATGAAGTTCGGATGAGATTCTGTTAGATAGGGGGCAAGTAGTGATTGCCCGTATTGTTCGTTTAATAATGGATAGATCCGGATTCTCCAGCGACAGGAACAAAGGATGACACTATAAGAGTAACTGTTCGTAAAGGGCCCTTTGTTTCGTCAAAGGATGATCCCCAATGTGCACTGTTCTCATTTCCGATTTGCGCTCGCTTACACGTAAACGCTGGGTTGTGGTCCTTTGAAAGATGCTACCTTCGATAAAATATAGGGTTATCCATTTCGTAGTTTCGAAATCACAAGGCTAGAGTTCGAGTATAGCTGTCAACGCAAGTGTCAAACTTTTAGTTGAATTTCTTCCAGGCCATCGTTTAACAACTGCTCTCTTGTGTGTTAAAATTAATAAAACTTTCTACAAAAATGGGGATGCGAAAACGCCAATTTTTTCAGCAAAATTTATCGTCTTCAGCGACAAGGTACATCTTTCACTTGGCAGCTACGTAAGCAATCGAAATGGCACTGAAATCCCTCAATCGATTGAAGAGAGGCCGTTATATTCAGAAAAGATGACTGTATGGTGTGCATTATGGACCGGCGGTGTCATAGGACCCTATTTTTTCAAAAACGACGAAGAAAGGACCACTACCGTAAATTCCGTGCGATACCGCCAGATGATAACAAATTATGTTTTAGTCCGCAATTGAGGATAGGTACTTAGAAGTTGTATGGTTTCAGCGCGTTTTGCTGATGTCCATCGGCCACCAAGATCATGTGATTTGATGCCGAGGAACTTTTCTTGTGAGGCTACGCAAAGGATCATGTTGATGCTGACAAGCCTGCAACTTGGAAGCATTTAAAAATTACATTCGTCTAGTAATGGCAAAGATAATACTTGAAATTGTATTATCAGAATGGACCGTTGCCGTAGATTCTGAGGCGGCCATCTGAACGATAATATGTTCAGAATGCATCATTGTGATATTGTGTTTTCTAATGCATAATTGATCTTTCAATAATTTTTTTCTCACCTACATGTATCGATTAATTCGTTGACATGTGATTGATTGGTGACTTTAAGTTAAATGCAAACATTGTAACGTTCGTTCCTTATCTGCATCAGCTTCTTTATTGATCTTTTTGTCTTATTCAATGCAATTCTGGAAGGAAAGGTTCCTTGATACAGGTAAAGACAGCTCGGCGGTTGCAGCCGGATTAAGAAGAATGCAATCCTTAGTGCTTCTTTGAAGCTACTTCTTATTTTTGACGTTTTGGAAAATAAAAAATAAGGATTTTGTGTAAGGCAGTTGTTTTAATCTTAGAAGAACGGACCGGGCCGTATTTTTAGTAAGACATCATTTTGCGTGTGCTATCAGTTTTGATTTACTCTCTATCTTGAATCCAAAGTGCCATGCGCGTTCTCAAACATAGAAGTCTTATGCCGGTGGCCTTGTTGCTGTGTATGCTGCGTAAGAAATTAGATTAAAAATATTAGTTACCTGTAAATTGGAACCATCAACGACACTGCTCAGTATTTAGCTCAACGAGGGTGATAAAATCATGTATTTCGCCAAAGCGCCTTGATGGACCAAAGTACGAGTGCCAACGAAGCTGCATCTTTATCGGATCGGATTGTGGTTTCTAATAGGTATATTTTTCAAAAAACGTATTTTTTATGAAAAAGCTAGCAAAGTCACTGCCAGGGCCGCTCAGCAATCCTAACTACTCACTGACCGACTTTACAGCTCCGTTTTTGACTCAAAGTAAGTGTATCGTTAGATTATTCTAATTTCGTGGCAATTCAACAATTTCACAACTCAATTCGATCGACTGTTTCGATTAACCAATTCGATTGTGACGCAAATAATTGATTTCCATCGCTTACGATTCATCTGTCCCCTCGATTGGACTGCAGCTGCCGGTGGTGGGCACATTTTATGAAGCTACTGCGCAGTAACTGGCTGACAAGTGGCTGACAAACGCTGGCCACCTGATGGTGTCGCCCTGGCCCAGAATGTTTAACCGCTGATTCATCCGGCCTGTGTGGCTCCGAAATCCGAAAAGGAATGTTGTCTGCCGCCTCCCTGGCGATGGCTGAAATTCAAATCGCACCGAGCAAGCTCCGCACATGGGCGGCTCAATGTCACACGGGCCGCATGCGTCCACTTTCGCTGGCCGGTTGCGATTTGAATGATGAACCGGTTGCTCTCATTTGGCTCCGTGATGATGATGATGTTACAAGTGTGTCAGCCGCGCGCGAAGCACGTGAAAGTGGCCAATGAAAAGCTGTCACATTTTCCATCACATCTTTTCACTTCCTTCGAGGGCTTTTCGCGCGTGCAATGCGGATCGTGGGGTTCATACCGGTTTATGGCTCTTCCTTGCAGAGGTGCCCGATGCCCAACGGAGTAGACTGGTTGTGATTCGAGCGGGTCAACCCGATGCCTTGGTTGGTGCGCCTTTTGCACCACTGAACAGAACTTTCCAACATGCACTCGGTACGGTGGGGGCCTTGGACGGCTGACCATGTTTGCCGTACTGACTTTCTATCGCATTACCGATATCGATGCATCACTCTGGGCCTTGAGGCCAAATCCCACCGAAGTGGCAACACTCGGACCGAGCTGAAAGACGGACAGCGAGCTGTCAAAATTTGCCAAACACTGATGCTTCGGCATCGATTACTACATACACGTGTTGCCGCCAGTTCTTGACGCCTCACCGGCTCTAAGTTCGTTTCCGTGTAAGCATTGGATGGACAGACAGTTGGGGATCCGAATGTCCGTAGAAGTTCTGCAAGAATACTATATCCAGCAAAAGGCGAAAAAAGAAAAATAGATCTCAAAGTGAAATGGGTTCCTCGGACTTGCAGCAACTCGTAGAACTCCTACTCCGTCAATTGAACCCGAGTTACCCCAGGACCCATGTGATAGATACTGCAAATCAATCAATTAGCGATGCCGCTGTTCCGAGTATGTTTGGAATCGTTTCCATCAGTAGGGATTTCGTGACTATGCTGCGCCTTAATCATGTTACTCTCACTAACAATGCAAACAAGGATCTGGCTCCCATGCGTAGGCCCAGCCCCCTAGGTTCGGTGTAATTTCATTTGCCGATTTTATTTGCACCCATTTGGCATTCGGCACCGGCTCCGACAGATCGTTGGACGTGAAAATTGAATTTCCATCGGCGACCACGGCTCGATCGATGGAGGGATAATGGTGTGTATTCGTTGAATTCGGTACCTCTCGCGCTGTAGGCCTACGCGTGAATGCTTGATTGCGCTGCAGAATGGCACCGGTGTGATGTGGACTTGGGCATCGCGTCTTCTTGGCCGCCTTCTGGTTCTGAGCTCCGCGATCCGCGCAAACAGGCTGTGTAATAATAATGCAATAGAGCGTGTATGTTTGCGAACGTTATTTCTGGTCCGTGTAACGCCGCCGCCGGCCGTACCGAGAGTGCTCGCGGCTTAGCGTTATGCTGCTGGCGCGTGTAATGCGGGATTCAATTTGATTCAGGTAACATGTATTGATTCATGGGTGTTCCCCCCGCTGGCGGCGTGACGCGTGCGTTCAGACTATCGAACGCGACAACCGCACGGCCCCGAGGGAAAGTCACATGAATTATGTTCGCTTATCGAATCCATCAGAAAGCGGATGTCGGGTGCAGCCACCGCCTATCGCGATGCTTCCTGTAATTGTGTTCGCTGGATTACCATTCGTTCCAATCCCGCTCCGGACCCTTGCGGGCGTCACCTATCGTCCCCGGCGGCCCCACCGATGTGCATTTCGGAAACAACCCTGTTTGGTTTAATTATAATCTCTCTCTCTCTCTCTCGCTGTGTCGCTCGCTTGACAAGGAGCTGTATCGAATTTGTCCCCAGCTCCCGGATGGGTTTCTTTAGCGTTCAAATTGAATTTCACGACCAGCGGGCCGACATTGTAATTATCTTCCGGCTTCTGCACCAGCCGGGCAGGCCGCCACCATATGCTCCCCCATTATGCTCCAGCTCCCCCGCCCCGGTCCAGTAGCTCCACCGACCGGCTGTCGTCCATCCGATGTCTATATTTTTCGCCTCGGTTTTTATCGAACTTTTTCTTCTTCTTTTTCTCCTTCTCGCACCATCACAGCACCGGCACCGGTGGCTTCCGGAGGCAGCGATTCGATCAACCCGTTCATCCGGTACTGGGAGCCAGCGCGGTTCGATCGTGGCCAGCTGGATCTCGCCCATCAGCACCACGAGCAGCATCGGAGGCGCCGCCGGAGCATCAATTACGACCACGGTTCCTCCGCCTACGGGCCGGCCAACGTGGTGCGGCTGAACTTTCGGGCGCATGATCGGTAAGTTGGTGGGGAGGTCAATCCGTGCCCGGTTGCCTGCATCGGCAATTGCGCGAAACAATATGTATTGGGATGCACAGCATAATTGAGGCGTGTATTAAATTACCACCCGATCTTTTAACCCCGTGGTGTTCGGATTCGGGTTCGGTGGGGTGTTTCTGTCAAAACAATTGCCTTTGCGTCGGTTGATTTAAAATGGCGCCAGTGAAGCTGCTTGGAATTGCTGCACAGACAATGCGTTTTTGTAAACCAAACACTTTTCCATAGTTGGATTTTCTTGCTCAAAACGGTTCTAGTAACGTAGCTTTAATGTCAAGATCTATTGGTTTAGGCCGCGTTTTCTTGAACCCTGTGCCTGGCATATCATGATTGTCCATCAACTCTTTCAATTCAAATTTGCTTCAGTTATCGACTTAAAATCGCCAAAATCGGGAACAACGTATGTGGCTCTAAAACTCAGGCAATGTTATGGTATGCTGCAGGGTAAAATGTTTCTGTACTAAAATCGAATCGTTTGTTAATATCTTTAAAGATGTTGCCCCCCAAAACCCCTGATGGGTTCAAATCAACCAAGTTCGGTTCGTTGACGCGACTTCGAGTCCCTAAAAGAAGTACGAGAAGATGAAAATGTTTATTATTTTTCGGAAAACAGTTTAATTGGGAAATATAATGTTAGCTTCGTGTCCCTGAAAGAAGTACGAGAAGATGAAAATGTTTATTATTTTTCGGAAAACATTTGAATTAGGAAATATAATGTTGTTATAATGGAAATGTGTTAATATCTTCCCTCATTTAATGACCATTACTGTACGTTAGACCATCTCGAAAGCGATGCCTTTTTTTATAAAAGAAACCTAACTGTTTTTTGCGACTTCAGTTTAATGGTCTTATTCAAAATTTGTAAGGCGAACGATCGTAGCTCGACAACTAACGGCTACGAGTATTTCGATTATTCTTAAGCTGCGGTAAGTTGATAGTGTTCTTCCAAAAGGACACTAAGGAAAGGACAGTGTACCTTGAGCATTAAGTCGTTGCTTAGAGTAGAAAACTAACCGAATTTTTTTTTTCAATAATTTTATTGATTATTCGAAATACAGCAAACAGTTGATAGCGTAAGTGAACCGCTTCGTTCGAATATAATAAACATTCTTTCGGAGTTGGCCCAATATTAGTCATTGCTGCCATCCACATAAATCAGGGCTTACAAATGGTCCTTTTGCGTACCGTATCCTTGTTAAATTTCTGTCACTTTCTGCACACCATTTGGAACCCAATGCAATGCCCTTTCTCCGGTGGGTGACCATTTTTCGGGGATAGAAACTGTGTTCGTTTGTGGCCTGCGGTGCTGCGGCTCGGCAGTGCATTTGTCGGTGTTTTGGTTTTGGTCCAACATTCGATTACCACCCAACAAGAACCATGCATGAATGTGTGTGTGTGGTGTGTGTGGTGTGTGTGGTGTGTGTGGTTCTTGAAAATCAAATTCCATTCGCCAGCAAGCGGGATAGAAAAACCGGAACCGAACCCCCTCCGAAGAGGGGTCCCAAAAAACTAATTGCATCATTAGTTGCTTTCATTTGTATGAAAACAATTTCAGTTCCAATCGCTCGCCGGTCCCGCCGGGCGAGATCCTGGCCGACTCGCCAGGGACAAGCGGGTCCAATCAGTTGCAACATCAGTCTCCCGAGTCCGGACCAGTGGGTTGGTCCCTCGTGTCCGGACTAGCACTCGCGCGTGTGGTGATAGGACGACCCCGCAGTAACCATGACGAAAAGTTTCCGCTCGACGATGTGTTGTTGTCGTCATTGCTGTGGACCCTAGAAAGCTGCTGCATCAGTCCCGTCGTCGTCCTCCTCGACCAGCAACGGGATGGGTCACTTTGTATCGTCACCGAGGCTCAACAAACGGTGTGTATGTGTGCGACAATGCGGTTTGGCAGATGGTGTGCCATCTCGCTGTCGTGCTGCTAGACGACCTCCCATCCTGTGCTGGGCGTTCACGGACCAAGCCCACGCTCTGTGGCTCATTTTCATTAAATGCAGCGATTTCCGTATGTCGGATTGCGAGGATTGCCCAGCGACCTGTCGCAGTGCCCGGCGCGAGTTGGACCCCCTCGCCCCGGTACACGTGTTTCGTCGTTGGACGAAGTTGTTAGCTAAAACATTGTTTCGCCAACGGCCACCCGACCCAACTCTTGGTGGAACTTAACTGACTTGAACCCCGAAACAGCAAACAGCAGCGACTTGGGTTAACCCGCGTGTTTGTTGAGGATTGGTCCCGGTGGCCCCTCGGTGGGCCAGAGAACTATGGAGTTCCCGAAACCGTCCCGATTCGATTCTCGCGTGGCCGCGGTGAGCCTTTTGGGATGATTAATTCTGCACGATACCAGCCGAGCCCAATCGCTGCCAATAATGGGACGACTGCCCGGCACAAAACTTATCACTTCAAAATCGCGTGTCCCCCGGGCTAGGTTCGAAACTTCACTTTTCGAGCCAATTGTAGCAGCTGCGGCGGAACAGAGCACCACCGATAAGAAGCCCTGGGCCCCTGTTGTATCGCGCACTTTACAACCCAACAAACTTTCGGCCATTTCGGCCATTGGGACTCACACGAAACCTTTCCATGGTTCCGCTTCCGCTGGCGTCTGCATCTTGGCGAACGGCATATCTTGGGCTTGGACTCCCCAGGTCCAGGAAGCCCCCTACTGCGGACACACTTTCGTTCGCTGATTCATGTGCCACGCTGAACGGCCCTTGGCTTTGGGGGGGAGCGCTAGGCCGCCGATAAAGAGTAGTTGGTGGGAAAAGTTTTCCCCACGAAAAACGATCCTTTTCTCCGGGACCATAAGGCGGAACTACGAAACTTCTAGCGCGCGCGAGAGTGTGTTTGTGGTGTAGTGGAGATTTTTTTTTGCCCTTCCGGCCGTGCCGTGTGTTTTTTGGGAGTGCTTCCGAACGAACAGCGGAACCTTGTTTCGATGGCGCGCAAAAGAAAACGCGAAACGGACGACCGGATGTGGTGGCTGGTTGGCGGAAGTGAACACGTGTGGCAGGGTGCAGCAGGGAGGGGCCATAAAAAGTTTAAACAAGACCACGGGACAAGTCCATTGTAGGCCGCAGTTTATATTCGCAAAGTTTCGCCCGGATCCGGATCCCCCCCCGAAAAGTAACGGCGGACAGCCCATTATCGGGATTGGATCGGGCGGCCCAGTTCCGGGGGAAGCTGGCCGTGTGTTGCGGTTTCTGCGGTGCTTTCTTGGTGCCAACATATGGAAATGAGCGAACATCTCGGCCGCTGTTGGCTGTCACGGCTGTTTGGATTCACGAATCTCGTTTTTTTTCGTTTCACGTTTTGCAGAGAGTTCCGGTTGGTGTTGCGCGAGGATCCCCGATCGGTGTTCGCGCGGGATGTCGAGATCGAGAGCACGGCGGGACCGCTGGACTACGATCTGTCGCGGATCTACACCGGCACGGTCGAAGGTAAGTCGAGTCGGTTCTTTGTACTAGCGGAAGCGGAAGTTTAAAGGAGAGGCTTCGGGTTCATCCGTGGGGGGTGCTGGGAATGGAGTGATTCATTGCTGGGTGTTGCTGGAGGGAATGATCGATGTTTCTCGAGGATTCCAAAAGTGACACATTTGCTACAAACATTCGCAATGGGAATGGAAGTCCCCTTAGTGCCCCTTAGTAAACGGTTGAGGTTTTCCGAGGTATTATGAGTGGAGAATCTTAGCTGAAAGCGTTGATCCACCTTTTAAACTACCAGAAGGTGGCTCATCGAGTGTTTGGGTTCCGAAGATAGGTTGTAAAATATCGATTGTGGCTGTCACTGAATGGTACGTAGCGCCGTTGAACACAAATGTTGGACGAATGTTTTAAGCTCAAATTTCACCGAAGAACTAAATCACCTAACATTGCTCGATAGCGTACGCCATCGACGGGAAACGGCGGCTCCTTCTGCAATTTCGCTGAAAAATAGGCCGATGATGCCGCTAGACACAAATCCGCACCAAATAGAGACTCTTTGTATCGGCTTAGCTTCTCTTGCACGACGTGTGGGTTTTCCGTTCCCCAAGTACGACAATTTTGCTTTTAAAAATAGTCCACGACATCGGGTATCGGTAAGGGTTTCGACTGTAAACAATATGACGATAACGCACAAAAAATACGTTAAACTATTATTCATTGTATGTCTTTCATTTTAATCCCTATTAAAGTAGTGATCAATATGATCCACTTATTCACAAAAATTTTTATTGTTTGTAGATTTGTTGAACTTGAGCTATGTGTAATCCACGTCCAAATAGTGGCTCGTCTGGGTTGAATATCGGTCTTAGAACCCGTTAGTTCCAGTGATATTTTTCTATGGAATAGTGTTGGCAATTGGCACATACTTGCCTTCCAAGCTTTCGGACACACCCAATAGGCCAAAATGCTGAAGAAGTGCACGTATTGGCTTCGTGTTGGCACGTGGCACGATAAGAACAAATTAATTTCTCACCCAAATTTTACAAATCCACCACCGCACCGGCATGCAGCGCTCATGATTCACGTATTTGCCTGCAAAATTGCACCCCAGCGGTGCTCGGGAGATGATACGCTCCGCTAGAGTAGATTGCAAAAGTTTTCCACCGTAAAATCAAGGATTTAAGTGGATCACCCGACTGCAGCAGCCGGAACGGAGCGCGAATGCTCGGGTGCACTTCGGAAGGGTGTTTGTTGTTGGTGTCTTCAGCATTCCGGAAAATGGATTTCGTGAGGGATGATGTAAGGTTCTACACCTTCACCAAACACACTCCGCAACACTGTGGATCCCTCCTGCTCGCCGTAATTATCTGCCGATATGAAGCTCGCGGGGTGAGGCCATCGCGCTATTCGCCTTCGGTCCGGAAGTGACTTCTGACGAGAAGTGGTTGCTCTTTTTGGAAGTACTTTCTGTGCCGGAACGCAGACCACAGAGGGAACTACTGTGGTTAATGGTAAAAAAGTGGAGAGCAAACCGAAGCACGCGAGCATCGGAAAGGCACGCCAAAGCCAGAGCGCCGAGCTGCAGCTTCCTCTTGGCGGTGGTACTTTACGGAGGCACTCTTTTTTTTTTTTAAATTTACAATTCCTGTCACGAAAACGAATCCCTTCGTAGCGATTCTGAAAAGGAAGGAAG